>NW_027189152.1:129151-206651 GCF_040958095.1 Procambarus clarkii | reverse complement strand
TATATATATATATATATATATATATATATATATATATATATATATATATATATGTCGTACCTAGTAGCCAGAACGCACTTTTCAGCCTACTATGCAAGGCCCAATTTGCCTAATAAGCCAAGTTTTCATGAATTAATTGTTTTTCAACTACCTAACCTACCTAACCTAATATTTTCGGCTACCTAACCTAACCTAACCTATAAAGATAGGTTAGGTTAGGTAGGGTTGGTTAGGTTCGGTCATATATCTACGTTAATTTTAACTCCAATAAAACGAAATTGACCTGATACATAATGATATGGGTAGCTTTATCATTTCAAAAGAAAAAATTTAGAGAAAATATATTAATTCAGGAAAACTTGGCTTATTAGGCAAACCGGGCCTTGCATAGTAGGCCGAGAAGTGCATTCTGGCTACTAGGTACGACATATATATATATATATATATATATATATATATATATATATATATATATATATATATATATATATATATATATATATGCACATATATATATATATATCTGGCTACTAGGTACGACATATATATATATATATATATATATATATATATATATATATATATATATATATATATGTCGTACCTAGTAGCCAGAACTCACTTTTTGGCCTACTATTCAAGGCCCGATTTGCCTAATAAGCCAAGTTTTCCTGAATTAATATATTTTTTCTAATTTTTTTCTTATGAAATGATAAAGCTACCCATTTCATTATGTATGAGGTCAATTTTTTTTTATTGGAGTTAAAATTAACGTAGATATATGACCGAACCTAACCAACCCTACCTAACCTAACCTAACCTATCTTTATAGGTTAGGTTTGGTTAGGTAGCCGAAAAAGTTAGGTTAGGTTAGGTTAGGTAGGTTAGGTAGTCGAAAAACAATTAATTCATGAAAACTTGGCTTACTAGGCAAATTTGGCCTTGCATAGTAGGCTGAGAAGTGAGTTCTGGCTACTAGGTACGACATATATATATATATGCACATATATATATATATATCTGGCTACTAGGTACGACATATATATATATATATATATATATATATATATATATATATATATATATATATATATATATATATATATATATATATATATATATATATATATATATATATATGCACATATATATATATATATCTGGCTACTAGGTACGACATATATATATATATATATATATATATATATATATATATATATATATATATATATATATATGCACATATATATATATATATATATATATATATATATATGCACATATATATATATATATGTCGTACCTAGTAGCCAGAACGCACTTCTCGGCCTACTATGCAAGGCCAAATTTGCCTAATAAGCCAAGTTTTCCTGAATTAATATATTTTCTCTAATTTTTCTTTTATGAAATGATAAAGCAACCCATTTTATTATGTATGAGGTCAATTTTTTTTTATTGGAGTTTAAATTAACGTAGATATATGACCGAACCTAACCAACCCTACCTAACCTAACCTAACCTATCTTTAAAGGTTATGTTAGGTTAGGTAGCCGAAAAAGTTAGGTTAGGTTAGGTAGGTTAGGTAGTCGAAAAACAATTAATTCATGAAAACTTGGCTTATTAAGCAAATTGGGCCTTGCATAGTAGGCTGAGAAGTGCGTTCTGGCTACTAGGTACGACATACATATATATATATATATATATATATATATATATATATATATATATATATATATATATATATATATATATATATATATATATATATATATATGTATGTGTACATATATATATATATGTCGTACCTAGTAGCCAGAACGCACTTCTCAGCCTACTATTCAAGGCCCGATTTGCCTAATAAGTCAAGTTTTCCTGAATTAATATATTTTCCCTAATTTTTTTCTTATGAAATGATAAAGCTACCCATTTCATTATGGATGAGGTCAATTTTTTTTTATTGGAGTTGAAATTAACGTAGATATATGACCGAACCTAACCAACCCTACCTAACCTAGGTAGGGTTGGTATGTATGAGGTCAATTTTTTTTTATTGGAGTTTAAATTAACGTAGATATATGACCGAACCTAACCAACCCTACCTAACCTAACCTAACCTATCTTTAAAGGTTATGTTAGGTTAGGTAGCCGAAAAAGTTAGGTTAGGTTAGGTAGGTTAGGTAGTCGAAAAACAATTAATTCATGAAAACTTGGCTTATTAAGCAAATTGGGCCTTGCATAGTAGGCTGAGAAGTGCGTTCTGGCTACTAGGTACGACATACATATATATATATATATATATATATATATATATATATATATATATATATATATATATATATATATATATATATATATATATATATATATATATATGTATGTGTACATATATATATATATGTCGTACCTAGTAGCCAGAACGCACTTCTCAGCCTACTATTCAAGGCCCGATTTGCCTAATAAGTCAAGTTTTCCTGAATTAATATATTTTCCCTAATTTTTTTCTTATGAAATGATAAAGCTACCCATTTCATTATGGATGAGGTCAATTTTTTTTTATTGGAGTTGAAATTAACGTAGATATATGACCGAACCTAACCAACCCTACCTAACCTAACCTAACCTATCTTTATAGATTAGGTTAGGTTAGGTAGCTGAAAAAGTTACGTTAGGTTAGGTTAGGTAGGTTAGGTAGTCGAAAAAACATTAATTCATGAAAACTTGGCTTATTAGGCAAATCGGGCCTTGCATAGTAGGCCGAGTACGACGTTCTGGCTACTAGGTACGACATATATATATATATATATATATATATATATATATATATATATATATATATATATATGTGTGTACATATATATATATATATATGTCGTACCTAGTAGCCAGAACGCACTTCTCAGCCTACTATGCAAGGCCTGATTTGCCTAATTTGCCTAATAAGCCAAGTTCTCCTGAATTAATATATATTTTCACTATTTTTTTTCTTATGAAATGATAAAGCTATCCATTTCATTATGTATGAGGTCAATTTTTTTTTATTGGAGTTAAAATTAACGTAGATATATGACCGAACCTAACCAATCCTACCTAACCTAACCTAACCTATCTTTATAGGTTAGGTTAGGTTAGGTAGCCGAAAATGTTAGGTTAGGTTAGGTTAGGTAGGTTAGGTAGTCGAAAAACAATTAATTCATGAAAACTTGGCTTATTAGGCAAATCGGGCATTGCATAGTAGGCCGAGAAGTGCGTTCTGGCTACTAGGTACGACATATATATATATATATATATATATATATATATGTGTACATATATATATATATATATATATATATATACATATGTATATATATATATATATATATGTGTACATATATATATATATATATATATATATATATATATATATATATATATATGTCGTACCTAGTAGCCAGAACGCACTTCTCAGCCTACTATGCAAGGCCCGATTTGCCTAATAAGCCAAGTTTTCCTGAAATAATATATTTTCTTCAATTTTTTTCTTATGAAATGATAAAGCTACCCATTTCGTAATGTATGAGGTCAATTTTTTTTATTGAGGTTAAAATTAACGTAGATATATGACCGAACCTAACCAACCCTACCTAACCTAACCTAACCTATCTTTATAGGTTAGGTTAGGTTAGGTAGCCGAAAAAGTTAGGTTAGGTTAGGTTAGGTAGGTTAGGTAGTCGAAAAACAATTAATTCATGAAAACTTGGCTTATTAGGCAAATCGGGCCATGCATAGTAGGCTGAGAAGTGCGTTCTGGCTACTAGGTACGACATATATATATATATATATATATATATATATATATATATATATATATGTCGTACCTAGTAGCCAGAACTCACTTCTCAGCCTACTATACAAGGCCCGATTTGCCTAATAAGCCAAGTTTTCATGAATTAATTGCTTTTCGACTACCTAACCTACCTAACCTAACCTAACCTAACTTTTTCAGCTACCTAACCTAACCTAACCTAAAAAGATAGGTTAGGTTAGGTTAGGTAGGGTTGGTTAGGTTCGGTCATATATCTACGTTAATTTTAACTCCAATAAAAAAAAATTGACATCTTACATAATGAAATGGGTTGCTTTATCATTTCATAAGAAAAAAATTAGAGAAAATATATTAATTCATGAAAACTTGGCTTATTAGGCAAATCGGACCTTGCATTGTAGGCTGAAAAGTGAGTTCTGGCTACTAGGTACGACATATATATATATATATGTATATATATATATGTATATATATATATATATATATATGTGTGTACATATATATATATATATATATATATATATATATATATATATATATATATATATATATATATATATATATATTGGTATATACTGGCAGCAGGTTTTCTTTCAAACATGTTTCATTGAATATGACCGCATATTCTGTATTTATTATTTTCTGGTTTAGGGCTTCTATCCCTCTAACTATTTTCTTAGCATCAGGGTTTAATTGGAATAGGAGTTCTCCAAAACTCATTTTCGTACTTTTAAGGTGAAGAAAAGAAGTGATTTACTATAGAGTGTATTACACTTATTTGTATAATTTGCACGACGTTTCGAACCTCCATGGTTCATTCTCAAGTGAGAATGAACCATGGAGGTTCATTCTCAAGTATTGTAAGATTGTTCACTTGAGAATGAACCATGGAGGTTCGAAACGTCGTGCAAATTATACAAATAAGTGTAATACACTCTATAGTAAATCACTTCTTTTCCTCACCTTAAAAGTACGAAAATGAGTTTTGGAGAACTCCTATTCCAATTAAGCCCTGATGCTAAGAAAATAGTTAGAGGGATAGAAGCCCTAAACCAGAAAATAATAAATACAGAATATGCGGTCATATTCAATGAAACATATATATATATATATATATATATATATAGTGCGTTCTGGCTACTAGGTACGACATATATATATATATATGTGTACATATATATATATATATATATATATATATATATATATATATATATATATGTCGTACCTAGTAGCCAGAACGCACTTCTCGGCCTACTATGCAAGGCCTGATTTGCCTAATAAGCCAAGTTTTCCTGAATTATTATATTTTTTCAATTTTTTTTCTTATGAGATGATAAAGCTACGCATTTCATTATGTATGAGGTCAATATTTTTTTATTGAAGTTAAAATTAACGTAGATATATGACCAAACCTAACCAACCCTATCTAACCTAACCTAACCTATCTTTTTAGGTTAGGTTAGGTTAGGTAGCCGAAAAAGTTAGGTTAGGTTTGGTTAGGTAGGTTAGGTAGTCGAAAAAAAATTAATTCATGAAAACTTGGCTTATTAGGCAAATCGGGCCTTGTATAGTAGGCAGAGAAGTGCGTTCTGGCTATTAGGTACGACATATATATATATATATATATATATATATATATATATATATATATATATATATATATATATGTCGTACCTAGTAGCCAGAACTCACTTCTATGCCTACTATGCAAGGCCTGATTTGCCTAATAAGCCAAGTTTTCATGAATTAATTGTTTTTCGTCTACCTAACCTAACCTAACCTAACTTTTTTGGCTACCTAACCAAACCTAACCTATAAAGAGAGGTTAGGTTAGGTTAGGTAGGGTTGGTTAGGTTCGGTCATATATCAACGTTAATTTTAACTCCAATAAAAAAAAATTGACCTCATTCGTAATGTAATGGGTAGCTTTATCATTTCATAAGAAAAAAGTTAGAGAAAATATATTAATTCAGGAAAACTTGGCTTATTAGGCAAATCAGGCCTTGCATAGTAGGCCGAGAAGTGCGTTCTGGCTATTAGGTACGACATATATATATATATATATATATATATATATATATATATATATATATATATATATATATATATATATGTCGTACCTAGTAGCCAGAACGCACTTCTCAGCCTACTATGCAAGGCCCAATTTGCCTAATAAGCCAAGTTTTCATGAAATAATTGTTTTTTGACTACCTAACCTACCTAACCTAACTTTTTCGGCTACCTAACCAAACCTAACCTATCCTATAAAGATAGGTTAGGTTAGGTTAGGTAGGGTTGGTTAGGTTCGGTCATATATCTACGTTAATTTTAACTCAAATAACAAAATATTGACCTCATACGTAATGAAATGGGTAGCTTTATCATTTCATAAGAAAAAAATTAGAGAAAATATATTATTTCAGGAAAACTTGGCTTATTAGGCAAATCGAGCCTTGCATAGTAGGCCAAGAAGTGCGTTCTGGCTACTAGGTTCGACATATATATATATATATATATATATATATATATATATATATATATATATATATATATATATATATATATATATATATATATATATATATATATATATATATATGTCGTACCTAATAGCCAGAACGCACTTCTCAACCTACTATTCAAGGCCCGATTTGCATAATAAGCCAAGTTTTCATGAATTAATGTTTTTTCGTCTACCTAACCTACCTAACCTAACCTAACCTAGCTTTTTTTGGCTACCTAACCTAACCTTACCTATAAATATAGGTTAGGTTAGGTTAGGTAGGGTTGGTTAGGTTCGGTCATATATCTACGTTAATTTTAACTCCAATAACAAAAAATTGACCTCATACATAGAGAAAAGGGTTGCTTTATCATTTCATAAGAAAAAAATTATAGTAAATATATTAATTCAGGAAAACTTGGCTTATTAGGCAAATCGGGCCTTAAATAGTAGGCTGAGAAGTGAGTTCTGGCTACTAGGTACGACATATATATATATATATATATATATATATATATATATATATATATATATATATATATATATATATATGTATATATATATATATATATATATATATATATATATATATATATATATATATATATATATATATATATATATATATGTGTGTGTGTGTACATATATATATAATTATATTATTTTATTTAATATGACCGAATAAGTAAGATAAATAATTCTAACACGAATTTTCTCGATCTTGTTTCTTTTCACTGTTGATGGTAATTGAAAAATCCATTCTCCAAAATTCATTTTTATTCTTTTATTTTTATTTTTATATATTTTTATTTTTATTTATTTTTATTCACTAGTCTGACGTGACACTTGAACGCGTTTCGTAATAACTTATTACATTTTCAAAGAGTTGTATGTGTGTGTACACACACACAACTATTACCTACAAACACTAAACAGAGTTCTTACTTATGCTATGATTTAAACAGCTTGTTTAAACCTAACCTAACCAACCAACCAACCAACCTAAGTAACCTACCTAACCAACCAACCTAACCAACCCAACTAACCTAACCTAACCAACCCAACCTAACCAACCCACCTAACCAACCTAACCAACCAACCAACCTAGGCAACCTAATCTATCCAACCACCCAACCAACCAACCCAACCAACCAACCCAAACAACCAACCTAACCAAACCAACCAACCTAACCAACCAACCAAAGCTATCTAACTTAACCAACCAACCCAACCTACCAACCAAACTAACCAACCTAACCAACGAACCTAAGCTATCTAACTTAACCAACCAACCTAACCAACCAACCAACCTAACCAACCTAACCAACCAACCTAACCAACCTAACCTAACCAACCCACCTAACTAACCAATCTAATCAACCAACCAACCTAGGCAACTTAATCTAACCAACCAACCAGGCTAACCAACCAACCCAACCAACCAACCTAACCAACCAACCTAAGCTATCTAACCAAACCAACCAACCTAACCAACCAACCTAAGCTATCTAACTTAACCAACCAACCTAACCAACCAACCAATCTAATCAACCACCCCTAATCAACCAACCTAACCAACCTAACCTAACTGACCTAACCTAACCAACCCACCTAATCAATCACCCCTAATCAACCAACCTAACCAACCTAACCTGACCAACCAATCCAACCAACCAATCCAACCAACACAACCAACCTAACCAACCAACCAATCTAATCAACCACCCCTAATCAACCAACCTAACCAACCTAACCTAACCAACCTAACCTAACCAACCCACCTAATGAACCACCCCTAACAAACCAACCTAACCTAACCAACCTAACCTAACCAACCAATCCAACCAACCAATCCAACCAATCCAACCAACCTAACCAACCAACCAACCTAATCAACCACCCCTAATCAACCAACCTAACCTACCTAACCTAACCAACCTAACCTAACCAACCAACCAACCCAACCAACCTAACCAACCAACCTTACCTAACCAACCAACCTAATCAACCAACCTAATCAACCAACCTAACCAACCAACCTAACACACCTAACCAACCAACCAACCTAACATTCCTAACCTAACCAACCTAACCAACCAACCAACCTAACCAAACAAACCTAACCTAACCAACCTAACCTAGCCAACCAACCTAACCTAACCAACCAACCTAACCAACCAAGTAACCTAACCAACCAACCTAACATAACCAACCAACTTAATCAACCAACCCAACCAACCAACCTAACCAACCAACCTAATCAACCAATTTAACAAACCAACCTAATCAACCAATGTAACCAACCTAACCTAACCAACCTAACCTAACCAACCAAGTAACCTAACCTTACCTAACCAACCAAACCTAACCTAACCAACCAAGTAACCTAACCAACCAACCTAACCAACCAAGTAACCTAACCAACCAACCAACCTAACCAACCCAACCAACCTAACCCAACCAACCTACCTAACCTAACAAACCTAACCTAACCAACCTAACCTAACCAACCTAAGCAACCAACCTAAGCAACCTAACCTAACCAACCTAACCTATCCAACCAAACCTAACCAACCAACCTAACCAACCTAACTAACCAACCAACCTAACCAACCAACCAACCTAACTAACCAACCTAACCTACCTAATCCACCAACCTAAGCTATCTAACCTAACCAACCAACCTAACCAACCAACCAACCTAACTAACCAACCTAACCAACCAACCTAAGCTATCTAACCTAACTAACCAACCTAAGCTATCTAACCTAACCAACCAACCTAAGCTATCTAACCTAACCAAGCAACCTAACCAACGTAACCAACCTAAGCAACCAACCTAACTGACCAACCAACCTAACCAGACCTAAGACCTAAATAGACCTACTAAACAGACCTAGATAGACCTAAGCTATCTAACCTAACCAACCAACCTAAGCTATGTAACCTAACCAAGCAACCTAACCAACGTAACCAACCAACCTAAGCTATCCAACGAACCTAACCAACCAACCTAACTAACCTAACCAACCAACCTAACTAACCTAACCAAGGAACCTAACCAACCAACCAACCTAACTAACCTAACCAACCAACCTAACCAAGGAACCTAACCAAGGAACCTAACCAAGGAACCTAACCAACCAACCTAACCAATGTAACCAACCAACCTAAGCAATGTAACCTAACCAAGGTTGGTTGTAAGGTTGTAAGGTTGAGCAACCTAACCTAAGCAACCTAACCTGAACAACCTAACCTAAGCTATCCAACCAACCAACCTAAGCTATCTAACCTAACCAACCAACCTAACCATGGAACCTAACCAACCAACCAACCTAACCAATCAACCTAAGCAATGTAACCTAACCATTGCAACCTAACCTGAGCAACCTAACCTGAGCAACCTAACCTGAGCAACCTAACCTGAGCAACCGAACCTGAGCAACCTAACCTGAGCAACCTAACCTGAGCAACCTAACCTGAGCAACCTAACCTGAGCAACCTAACCTGAGCAACCTAACCTGAGCAACCGAACCTGAGCAACCGAACCTGAGCAACCTAACCTGAGCAACTGAACCTGAGCAACCGAACCTGAGCAACCGAACCTGAGCAACCTAACCTGAGCAACCGAACCTGAGCAACCGAACCTGAGCAACCTAACCTGAACAACTGAACCTGAGCAACCTAACCTGAGCAACCGAACCTGAGCAACCGAACCTGAGCAACCTAACCTGAGCAACTGAACCTGAGCAACCGAACCTGAGCAACCTAACCAGAGCAACCTATTCTGAGCAACCTAACCTGAGCAACCTAACCTCAGCAACCTAACCTGAGCAACCGAACCTGAGCAACCGAACCTGAGCAACCTAACCTGAGCAACCTAACCTGAGCAACCTAACCTGAGCAACCTAACCTAATTATGTTATTATATTATTATTATTATTATATTATTATATTATATTATATTATATATTATATTATATTATATTATATTATTATTATACAACCTACCTTCAACTATCAACTCCCTCAACCCTCAAATTCAATTATCAACTCCCTTCTTATTATCTGTCAGAGTCCATGAGTGTCCGTGTGCGTGTCCGTGTGAGTGTCCGTGTCCGTGTATCCATGGGGTTTTGGGTCCAGGAAGCTATTTGTGTCGACCCAAATTGCCTCCCTTCTCCCCACCTGAAATCCAGGTGGATTGAAAGACCTGCCCGAGGTCAGTGGATCCAGGTATCCGTCCGTGGCCCCCCGGACTTCAACCCTTCCCCACATTCCAAGGAGTCGGTCAATCAATCTTCGGCTATCCAGAGAATCTATCGAAACTGATGCTCCTACAGGAGGGGACACACAGAGAAATCTGTGCCCTGTACTTGCAACCGTTCCGACAGGCTCGAACGCAGGTCTATCCGGATTAGGAACTTGTTCTATCCGACTAGGCCACGCTGGAGTTGCCTTCTGAATCAAATTTGGCACTTGTATTTATATCTCATAGCAAGGTTAGTTAGTGTCTATTTATCAACAGTTGCAATGATTGATATGTTAAGTTGTTAATTTGTGTTGACAGTTAGAGATACCTGACAGCTTTGTTTGATAAGGTTGCAGTCCCGTGAGGCAGTTTTATGAATGAATATTGGAGAATTTAGGCTAACTGACGTGTGTGTGTGCGTGTGTGTGTGTGTGTGTGTGTACTCACCTAGTTGTGTTTGCGGGGGTTGAGCTCTGGCTCTT
The DNA here is from genome assembly GCF_040958095.1 of Procambarus clarkii. Taxonomy (NCBI): domain Eukaryota; kingdom Metazoa; phylum Arthropoda; class Malacostraca; order Decapoda; family Cambaridae; genus Procambarus; species Procambarus clarkii. Next base: position 195,606 of record NW_027189152.1, on the reverse strand, counting down.
TGGTCCCGCCTCTCAACCGTCAATCAACAGGTGTACAGATTCCTGAGCCTATTGGGCTCTATCATATCTACACTTGAAACTGTGTATGGAGTCAGCCTCCACCACATCACCTCCTAATGCATTGCATTTGTCAACCACTCTGAAACTAAAAAAGTTCTTTCTAATATCTCTGTGGCTCATTTGGGCACTCAGTTTCCACCTGTGTCCCCTTGTGCGTGTTCCCCTTGTGCTAAATAGACTGTCTTTATCTACCCTATCAATTGCCTTCAGAATCTTAAATGTGGTGATCATGTCCCCCCTAACTCTTCTGTCTTCCACCGAAGTGAGGTTTAATTCCCGTAGTCTCTCCTCGTTGCTCATACCTCTCAGCTCGGGTACTAGTCTGGTGGCAAACCTTTGAACCTTTTCCAGTTTAGTCTTATCCTTGACTAGATATGGACTCCATGCTGGGGCTGCATACTCCAGGATTGGCCTGACATATGTGGTATACAAAGTTCTGAATGATTCTTTACTCAAGTTTCTGAATGCCGTTCGTATATTGGCCAGCCTGGCATATGCCGCTGATGTTATCCGCTTGATATGTGCTGCAGGAGACAGGTCTGGCGTGATATCAACCCCCAAGTCTTTTTCCTTCTCTGACTCCTGAAGAATTTCCTCTCCCAGATGATACCTTGTATCTGGCCTCCTGCTCCCTACACCTATCTTCATTACATTACATTTGGTTGGGTTAAACTCTAACAACCATTTGTTCGACCATTCCTTCAACTTGTCTAGGTCTTCTTGAAGCCTCAAACAGTCCTCTTCTGTCTTAATCCTTCTCATAATTTTAGCATCGTCCGCAAACATTGAGAGAAATGAATCGATACCCTCCGGGAGATCATTTACATATATCAGAAACAAGATAGGACCGAGTACAGAGCCCTTTGGAACTCCACTGATGACTTCACGCCAATCGGAGGTCTCACCCCCTCACCGTAACTCTCTGCTTCCTATTGCTTAGATACTCCCTTATCCACTGGAGCACCTTACCAGCTACACCTGCCTGTCTCTCCAGCTTATGTACCAGCCTCTTATGCGGTACTGTGTCAAAGGCTTTCCGACAATCCAAGAAAATGCAGTCCGCCCAGCCCTCTCTTTCTTGCTTAATCTTTGTCACCTGATCGTAGAAATCACCTGATGTGTGTGTGTGTGTTTAAAAGTAAGTATTAATTAATAATTAGTGTGGTGTTTCCAAATGAGTTTGTGAATGGTAAACAAGCAATGCAATATCCAATATGTGCTATTTTAGGCCTCGTTCTGTAAAATACATGTTTTACTAGGGAAGGAAAATCCGGTTTGTTTTATTCATCGTTTTATTTCAAAAATAAATAGCACATAGGCGAAGGAACGAAGGTTTTGGCTGGTTAAATATAGCGTTGTGGCCGCCATTTTCTGTGTTGGGGGGGGGGGTGGTGATGGAGGGGGCGGAATTGGGGGGTAGGGGTTCGGCGGCCTCCATTGTGTTTGGGGGGGGGGGGGTCAGGAGGAGCTACCGTGGGAAGTGTGGTGGGGGGGGGAGGGGAAGGTAGGGGGGATGGGTTGGCAGTTAGGTATTTCAATTTAATATTGTAAGATAGGTTATATAGGGCGAGGTGTTGAGGAAGGAATAAGAAAAGTGTTTGGGACTGAGTTGAGTGTATTAGTTGTTGTGATTGATGTTAGCAGGAAGGTAGGTGGTTGAAATGTGTAAAGATTTGTTAATGAGATCATTTGGTTAATAATGTAGGAATTAAGGGTAAGTGATCACTGGAGATAGATATTCAACAGCATATTGAGTGAACAAGTTTTAGCAGGTAGGTAGGCCGGCCGGCCGGCAGAGAGAGACAATGGACTGACAAATAGGTAGACGTTTTCTACATGGATGGTAAACTATTATTAAAATGGCATGTACACATTTCCATGTGCGACATTCTTGTACACACACACACACACACACTGACCCACAGAGACTGCCCAAATATGTATACAAACAGCAGCAGCAGTTGGTGTTCCCAGGCAGGTCACCCATCCAAGTACTAACCAAAGTCAACGGTGTTTAACCTGACAGATGTATGGGAGAAGACGCAGTGTTCTCAAGGTGATAGGTAGGTAGGTAGTATGGCCGTTGCTATTGTATACAAGTAGTAAGTAATCACATGTGAGTGAGTGAGTGAGTGAGTCAAGATAATGGTAACTGCGGCGGGCAGGCAGGCGGAGGATACTCACACATAGCAGCCAATTCTCCATTAATGATAGTATTTATTGCAACTATTTAGTCAAATTAACCAACAACAAATGAACTACTACTACTACTACTACTACTACTACTACTACTACTACTACTACTACTACTACTACTACTGTTGCTCCAAAATAGAAATGTTGGGATGCCACCGCTGCCATAGATCTCGCACAAGTTGCTGCTGACAAATGACTCATCTTAGGCCTTGCATATGCTCTCTTAGGCTTCATTTAGTCAATACTTGTAACATCATTGAGTCGGGGGACAGGCAGACAGGCACTTTATACATGTTAGGCTTATAGTGGTCTCCAACACCCACCACCCCACAAGGTCCAACTAGTGACTAACCCTCACTCACTCACCACGCCCCAAGTAGCTAGCTTACTAACTCCTGGATACCTATTTACTGATAGGTGAACAGAGACATTCGGTGATAGGAAAGGCTACTAACAATTACAGCCCTACTTCTACAAACCTACCCTAAACCAACCTAACCTAACCTAATCTAACATAACCTAACCTAACGTAACTAACTGCTGGATACATATTTACTGTTAGGTGAATAGATGTATTCGGTGATAAGAAACGCTACCTACAATTCTTCTATTTCTATTTCTACAAACCTAGCCTATTTCCTAGCTTAAACTAACCTAACCTAAGGTAATCTAACTAACTCCTGGATACCTATTTACTGCTACGTGAACAGAGAAGACACGCTACCAACAATTACTGCCCTATTTCTATTTCAACAAAAATAGCCTATTTCTTAGCCTAAACTAATCTAACCTAATTAAACCTAACCTAACCTAATCTAACCTTACCTATATATATATACTTCACTACTCACTAACATCATCACTACCACACTACTCACTAACATCATCACTACCTCCCTACTCACCATCATCACTACCTCACCATCATCATCACTACCTCTCTACTCACCATCATCATCATTACCTCACTACTCACCATCACTACCACACTACTCACCATCATCATCACTACCTCACCATCATCATCACTACCTCTCTAATCACCATCATCATCATTACATCACTACTCACCATCATCATCACTACCTCACCATCATCACTACCTCACTACTCACCATCACTACCACACTACTCACTAACATCATCACTACCTCCCTACTCACTATCATCATCACTACCTCCCCATCATCATCACTACCTCCCTACTCACCATCATCATCACTACCTCACCATCATCATCACTACCTCTTTACTCACCATCATCGTCACTACCTCACGCCTCACCATCATCATCATTACCTCACTACTCACCATCATCGTCACTACCTCACCATCATCATCACTACCTCACCATCATCATCACTACCTCTCTAATCACCATCATCATCACTACCTCTCTAATCACCATCATAATCATTACCTCACTACTCACCATCACTACCTCACTACTCACTAACATCATCACTACCTCACTACTCACTAACGTCATCACTACCTCCCTACTCACCATCATCATCACTACCTCACCATCATCATCACTACCTTTCTACTCACCATCATCATCATTACCTCACTACTCACCATCATCATCACTACCTCACCATCATCATCACTACCTTTCTACTCACCATCATCATCATTACCTCACTACTCACCATCATCATCACTACCTCACTACTCACCATCATCATCATTACCTCACTACTCACCATCACTGCCACACTACTCATCATCATCACTACCTCACTACTCACCATCACTACCACACTACTCACCATCATCATCACTACCTCACCATCATCATCACTACCTCTCTAATCACCATCATCATCATTACCTCACTACTCACCAACATCATCACTACCTCACTATCATTATCACTACCTCACCATCATCATCATTACCTCACTACTCACCATCATCATCACTACCTCACTATCATCATCACTACCTCACCATCATCATCACTACCACACTACTCACCATCATCATCATTACCTCACTACTCACCATCATCATCACTACCTCACTACTCACCATCACTACCACACTACTCACTAACATCATCACTACCTCCCTACTCACCATCATCATCACTACCTCACCATCAATATCACTACCTCACCATCATCCTCACTACCTCTCTAATCACCATCATAATCACTACCTCTCTACTCACCATCATCATCATTACCTCACTACTCACCATCATCATCACTACCTCACCATCATCATCACTACCTCTCTACTCACCATCATCATCACTACCTCACTACTCACCATCATCACTACCACACTACTCACTATCATCATCACTACCACACTACTCACTATCATCATCACTACCTCACTACTCACCATCATCACTACCACACTACTCACTAACATCATCACTACCTCCCTACTCACCATCATCATCACTACCTCACCATCATCATCACTACCTCTCTAATCACCATCATCATCATTACCTCACTACTCACCAACATCATCACTACCTCACTATCATTATCACTACCTCACCATCATCATCATTACCTCACTACTCACCATCATCATCACTACCTCACTATCATCATCACTACCTCACCATCATCATCACTACCACACTACTCACCATCATCATCATTACCTCACTACTCACCATCATCATCACTACCTCACTACTCACCATCACTACCACACTACTCACTAACATCATCACTACCTCCCTACTCACCATCATCATCACTACCTCACCATCAATATCACTACCTCACCATCATCCTCACTACCTCTCTAATCACCATCATCATCACTACCTCTCTACTCACCATCATCATCATTACCTCACTACTCACCATCATCATCACTACCTCACCATCATCATCACTACCTCTCTACTCACCATCATCATCACTACCTCACTACTCACCATCATCACTACCACACTACTCACTATCATCATCACTACCACACTACTCTTAACCATCATCACTACCTCACTACTCACCATCATCACTACCACACTAATCACCATCATCACTACCACACTACTCACTATCATCATCACTACCTCACTACTCACCATCATCACTACCACACTACTCACTAACATCATCACTACCTCCCTACTCACCATCATCATCACTACCTCACCATCATCATCACTACTTCTCTACTCACCACCATCATCATTTCCTCACTACTCACTAACATCATCACTTCCTCACTACTCACCATCATCACTACTCACCATCATCTCTACCCACCATCATCACTACCACTACTCATAAACATCATCACTACCACACTACTCACCATCATCACTACCACACTACTCACCATCATCACTACCACACTACTCACTATCATCATCACTACCACACTACTCACCATCATCACTACCCACCATCATCATAACTACCACACTACTCTTAACCATCATCACTGCCTCACTACTCACCATCATCACTACCACACTACCCACCATCATCACTACAACACTACTCTTAACCATCATCACTACCTCACTACTCACAATCATCATCACTACCTCACCATCATCACTACCTCGCCATCTTCATCACTACCTCACTACTCACCATCATCACTACCACACTACTCACCATCATCATTACCTCACTACTCACCATTATCATCACTACACTACTCACCATCATCATCACTACCACAATACTCACCATCATCATCGCTACCACAATACTCACCATCAACATCACTACCACACTACTTAGCAACACCATCACTACCTCACTACTCACCATCATCATCACTACCACACTATTCACTATCATTATCACTACCACACTACTCACCATCATCATCACTACCACAATACTCACCATCATCATCACTACAACAATACTCACCATCAACATCACTACCACACTACTTAGCAACACCATCACTACCTCACTACTCACCATCATCATCACTACCACACTATTCACTATCATTATCACTACCTCACTACTCACCATCATCATCACTACCACAATACTCACCATCATCATCACTACAACAATACTCACCATCAACATCACTACCACACTACTTAGCAACACCATCACTACCTCACTACTCACCATCATCATCACTACCTCACTACTCACAATCATCATCACTACCACACTACTCACTATCATCACTTTTATCACTTATCACCATCACTACCTCACTACTCACCATCATCATCACTACCTCTCTACTCACTATCATCATCACTACCACACTACTCACCATCATCATCACTACCACACTATTCACTATCCTCATCACTACCTCACTACTCACCATCATCACTACCACACTACTCACTATCATCACTTCTCACCATCATCATCACTACCTCACTACTCACTATCATCACTACCACACTACTCACCATCATCATCACTACCACACTACTCACCATCATCATAACTACCTCACTACGCACTATCATCATCACTACCTCACTACTCACTATCATCATCACTACCACACTACTCACCATCATCATCACTACCACACTACTTACTATCATCATCACTACCACACTATTCACTATCATTATCACTATCACACTACTCACCATCATCATCACTACCTCACTACTCACCATCATCATCACTACTTCTCTACTCACCATCATCATCACTACCTCACTATCATCACTACCACACTACTCACTATCATCATCACTATCACACTACTCACTATCATAATCACTACAACACTACTCACCATCATCATCACTACCACACTATTCACTATCATCACTACCACACTATTCACTATCATCATCACTACCACATTATTCACTATCATCATCACTACCACACTACTCACCATCACCACTACCTCACCATCATTATCACTACCTCAGTACTCACCATCATCATCACTACCTCTCTACTCACCATCACTACCTCTCTACTCACCATCATCATCATTACCTCACTACTCACCATCACTACCACACTACTCACCATCATCACTACCTCACTACTCACCATCATCACTACTTCTCTACTCACCACCATCATAATTTCCTCACTACTCACTAACATCATCACTTCCTCACAACTCACCATCATCATCATCATCATCACTACTCACAATCATCACTACCCACCATCATCACTACCCACCATCATCACTACCACACTACTCATAAACATCATCACTACCACACTACTCACTATCATCATCACTACCACACTACTCACCATCATCACTACCCACCATTATCATCTCTACTCACCATCATCATCACTACCACAAAACTCACCATCATCATCACTACCACAATACTCACCATCAACATCACTACCACACTACTTAGCAACACCATCACTACCTCACTACTCACCATCATCATCACTACCACAATACTCACTATCATCACTTCTATCACTTATCACCATCACTACCTTACTACTCACCATCATCATCACTACCTCACTACTCACTATCATCATCACTACCACACTACTCACCATCATCATCACTACCTCACTATCATCATCACTACCACACTACTCACCATCACTACCACACTATTCACTATCATCATCACTACCTCACTACTCACCATCATCATCACTACCACACTACTCACTATCATCACTTCTCACCATCGTCATCACTACCTCACTACTCACTATCATCACTACCACACTACTCACCATCATCATCACTACCACAAAACTCACCATCATCATCACTACCACAATACTCACCATCAACATCACTACCACACTACTTAGCAACACCATCACTACCTCACTACTCACCATCATCATCACTACCACAATACTCACTATCATCACTTCTATCACTTATCACCATCACTACCTTACTACTCACCATCATCACTACCTCACCATCATCATCACTACCTCTCTACTCACCATCATCATCACTACTCACTATCATCATCACTACCACACTACTCACCATCACTACCACACTATTCACTATCATCATCACTACCTCACTACTCACCATCATCATCACTACCACACTACTCACTATCATCACTTCTCACCATCATCATCACTACCTCACTACTCACTATCATCACTACCACACTACTCACCATCATCATCACTACCTCACTACTCACCATCATCATCACTACCTCACTTCCCACCATCAACATCACTACCAGACTACTTAGCAACACCATCACTACCTCACTACTCACCATCATCATCACTACCACACTACTCACTATCAACATCACTACCACACTACTCACTATCATCATCACTACCACACTACTCACCATCATCATCACTACCACACTATTCACTATCATTATCACTACCACACTACTCACCATCATCATCACTACTCACCATCATCATCACTACCACACTATTCTCTATATCATCTGTTGCTGTATGTGATCTTGTGTCAGCATCTGTTGCTGTATGTGATCTTGTTTCAGCACCTATTGCTGTATGTGATCTTGTGTCAGCACCTGTTGCTGTATGTGATCTTGTGTCAGCATCTGTTGTTGTATGTGATCTTGTGTCAGCACCTGTTGCTGTATGTGATCTTGTGTCAGCACCTGTTGCTGTATGTGATCTTGTGTCAGCATCTGTTGCTGTATGTGATCTTGTGTCAGCACCTGTTGTTGTATGTGATCTTGTCTCAGCACCTGTTGCTGTATGTGATCTTGTGTCAGCACCTGTTGCTGTATGTGATCTTGTGTCAGCATCTGTTGCTGTATGTGATCTTGTGTCAGCACCTGTTGCTGTATGTGATCTTGTGTCAGCACCTGTTGTTGTATGTGATCTTGTGTCAGCACCTGTTGCTGTATGTGATCTTGTGTCAGCATCTGTTGCTGTATGTGATCTTGTGTCAGCACCTGTTGTTGTATGTGATCTTGTGTCAGCATCTGTTGCTGTATGTGATCTTGTGTCAGCATCTGTTGCTGTATGTGATCTTGTGTCAGCACCTGTTGTTGTATGTGATCTTGTGTCAGCACCTGTTGCTGTATGTGATCTTGTGTCAGCATCTGTTGCTGTATGTGATCTTGTGTCAGCACCTGTTGTTGTATGTGATCTTGTGTCAGCACCTGTTGCTGTATGTGATCTTGTGTCAGCATCTGTTGCTGTATGTGATCTTGTGTCAGCACCTGTTGCTGTATGTGATCTTGTGTTAGCATCTGTTGTTGTATGTGATCTTGTGTCAGCACCTGTTGCTGTATGTGATCTTGTGTCAGCATCTGTTGCTGTATGTGATCTTGTGTCAGCATCTGTTGCTGTATGTGATCTTGTGTCAGCACCTGTTGTTGTATGTGATCTTGTGTCAGCATCTGTTGCTGTATGTGATCTTGTGTCAGCACCTGTTGCTGTATGTGATCTTGTGTCAGCACCTGTTGTTGTATGTGATCTTGTGTCAGCATCTGTTGCTGTATGTGATCTTGTGTCAGCACCTGTTGCTGTATGTGATCTTGTGTCAGCATCTGTTGCTACTCACCTAATTGTACTCACCTAATTGTGCTTGCGGGGGTTGAGCTTTGGCTCTTTGGTCCCGCCTCTCAACTGTCAATCAACTGGTGTACAGATTCCTGAGCCTACTGGGCTCTATCATATCTACATTTGAAACTGTGTATGGAGTCAGCCTCCACCACATCACTTCCTAGTGCATTCCATTTATTAACTACTCTGACACTGAAAAAATTCTTTCTAACGTCTCTGTGGCTCATCTGGGTACTAAGTTTCCACCTGTGTCCCCTTGTTCGTGTCCCACCCGTGCTGAAGAGTTTGTCTTTGTCCACCCTGTCAATTCCCCTGAGAATTTTGTAGGTGGTTATCATGTCTCCCCTTACTCTTCTGTTTTCCAGGGATGTGAGGTTCAGCTCCTTTAGCCTTTCCTCGTAGCTCAATCCTCTCAGTTCCGGGACGAGCCTGGTGGCATACCGCTGAATCTTCTCTAACTTTGTCTTGTGTTTAACTAGGTATGGACTCCAGGCTGGAGCTGCTTACTCCAGGATTGGTCTTACATAAGTGGTATACAGGGTTCTGAAAGATTCCTTACACAAGTTTCTGAAGGCAGTTCTTATGTTGGCCAGTCTAGCATATGCCGCTGATGATATTCTTTTGATGTGGGCCTCTGGGGACAGGTTCGGTGTGATATCAACCCCCAGATCCTTCTCTCTATTTGATTCTTGCAGGATTTCCCCTCCCAGATGATACCTTGTGTTCAGCCTCCTGCTCCCTTCGCCTAATTTCATCACCTTACACTTTCCAGAGTTGAACTTCAGCAGCCATTTTCTAGACCATTCCTCCAGTTTATCCAGGTCATCCTGTAGTCTCTGTCTATCTTCATCCGTCTTGATTCTTCTCATAATTTTTGCATCATCAGCAAACATCGAGAGGAATGAGTCTATACCCTCTGGAAGATCGTTCACATATATTAGAAACAGGATGGGTCCAAGTACTGAGCCCTGTGGGACTCCGCTGGTGACATCTCGCCACTCTGATGTCTTCCCCCTCACCGTTACTCGCTGTTTCCTGTTGCTTAAGTACTCCCTTATCCACTGGAGCACCTTCCCTTTTACTCCTGCCTGTTGCTCCAACTTTTTTAACAGCCTTTTATGGGGTACTGTGTCAAAGGCTTTTTGGCAATCCAGGAAAATGCAGTCGGCCCACCCTTCTCTTTCCTGCCTAATTTTCGTTGCCTGGTCATAAAATTCTATTAAACCTGTGAGGCACGATTTACCATCTCTGAACCCATGTTGGTGGTGCGTTACAAAGTTATTTCCCTCCAGATGCTCTACGAGCCTTTTCCTCACGATCTTCTCCAGCACCTTGCATGGTATACAAGTTAAGGAAACTGGCCTGTAATTCAGTGCCTCTTGCCTGTCACCCTTTTTGTATATTGGGACCACGTTAGCTGTCTTCCAACTTTCTGGTAAGTCTCCTGTTTCCAGTGACCTGTTATACACCATAGAGAGTGGCACACTTAGTGCTTCTGCACCGTCCTTTAGTATCCATGGTGAGATTCTATCAGGCCCAACAGCCTTTGTCACATCTAGCTCCAGCAGACACCTTTTGACCTCATCACTGATGAGGTCAAATTCCTCCAAGGTTGCCGCCTCCTCATTTAGTGCAGGGGCTTCTCCTTGTTCTATTGTGAAGACCTCCTGGAATCTCTTGTTGAGTTCTTCACACACCTCCTTGTCATTCTCTGTGTATCTGTTCTCCCCTTTCCGCAGCTTCATCACTTGTTCCTTCACTGCTGTTTTCCTCCTGATATGGCTGTGGAGCAGCTTTGGTTGGGTCTTGGCTTTACTCGCGATGTCATTTTCAAACTGTCTCTCTGCTTCCCTCATCATTCTGATGTACTCATTTCTGGCCCTCTTGTACCTCTCCCTGCTCTCTGGTGTTCTGTTATTTCTGTAGTTTCTCCATGTTCTTTTACTCAGTTGTTTCGCTACCTTACATTCCTGGTTGAACCATGGGTTTTTCTGTTGTTTTTCGTTTTTCTCCTTTTGGACGGGGATAAACCTGTCTGCAGCTTCCTGGCACTTTTGGGTGACAATATCCATCATGACCTGCACATTCTTGTCTCTAAGTTCTGTTTCCCATGGTATTCCCCTGAGGAAGTTCCTCATCTCGTCATATTTTCCTCTTCGGTAATTCAGTCTTTTCCCCTCCACTCCCATCCTTGGATAGGTTATCCCTACCTCCACCAACTACTCAAAGGTCAGTACACTGTGGTCACTCATTCCTATGGGGGCTTCAACTTTGACTTCCCTTATTTCTGACTCATTCAGGGTGAATATTAAGTCGAGTCTAGCTGGTTCATCATTGCCTCTCATTCTTGTGGGTTCCTTGACATGCTGGCTCAGAAAATTCCTTGTTGCCACTTCCAAGAGTTTAGCTCGCCACGTATCTGCACCACCATGTGGGTCCCCATTCTCCCAGTCTATCTTTCCATGGTTGAAATCACCCATGATTAAGAGTCTTGATCCATTCCTGCAGGCAACTGAAGCTGGTCTCTCTATTATATTAATGGTTGCCATGTTGTTCCTATCAAACTCCTGTCTAGGTCTTCTGTCATTTAGGGGAGGGTTGTAAATGACTGTCACTATTATCTTAGGTCCACCCATTGTTATAGTTCCTGTTATGTAATCTCTGAATCCGTCACATCCCGGAATTTCCATCTCATCAAAACTCCAGTCCTTCCTTATCAGCAGGGTCACTCCTCCACCTCCTCTCCGTTCCCTCTCTTTCCTTACTATATAGTAGTCCTTTGGAAACACAGCATCTGTTATGACTCCTGACAATTTTGTTTCTGTTAGTCCTATTACATCAGGGTTTTCTTCTTGCACCCTTTCTGCCAGTTCACTTGCTTTATTGGTAATCCCATGAATGTTTGAGTACATTACCTTGAAGCTCACTTTCTTATATCCAATTTCACCCACACTCCCTACAAGTGTAGGAGGTTGTTCTATGGTCCTTGCTACTTGGGTAGCTCCTCCTCCTGTGAGGTAGTTGTCAGGGGTTCATGGGGAGGTGGAGAGGGGGGCGGAGGGCTTAGGTCTTCCTCAGGCCTGCTTGGGTCAGGAAGAAGTCCTGGGGGTAAGGGAGCAGGGATTGCTTGGGGAGAGGGCACGCCCTCCTGCGGTGTAGTTGACAGGGGTTTGGAGGGAGGTGGAGTGGGGGATAGAGGGCTTTGGTCTTGCTCAGGCCTGCTTGGGGCAGGGAGAAGACCAGGGGCTGGGAAAGCAGGGGCTACTTGGGGTAAGGGGAGGGGGAGGATTTGGGTTTCATGATGGGCATTATGCAGGGGCAAGGAAGGGTTTGTGCTGGGGGGTAGGGAGGGCCCTATTGGGTGGTGAACTGGGGTGTTGCATTCCCCCCTGGGGTTCCTGGGTTCCTGGATTGGGGTTCCCCACTCCCCTCTGGGATTGCTGGGTTGGAGGCTGAGGTTCCCTGGCTCTCTTCCCTCTCCTTGCGCCTTTTCCTTGCATCTGCTGCCCTTACTATCTCGTCTCTGGTCATGTCCCTCTGAACATATACCTCTTTGTAGTTCCTTGCATGCCTCAGTTTGCTCTTCCTTACTAGAATGTCCTCTTTAATGTCCTCGCTCTTGAATACTACCTTGATCAATCTTTTTTTGTCTCTGTTGTACTGGCCAATCCGCAAAAACTGTTCTATGTCTCGTTCAGCCCCTTCCATTCCTATCTCCTTTAATATCCCTGCCACTGCAGCTTTGTCTTTAGTCCTCGTTTCCTCCCTTGTGGAGCCCTCTTGTTCCTTGACACCTACCACTACTACAGCTCTTTTCCTTTCCAATAGCTGGCTTGTGCATCCATACAGCTGCTGTATGTGATCTTGTGTCAGCGTCTGTTGCTGTATGTGATCTTGTGTCAGCATCTGTTGTATGTGATATTGTGTCAGCACCTGTTGTTGTATGTGATCTTGTGTCAGCACCTGTTGCTGTATGTGATCTTGTGTCAGCATCTGTTGTTGTATGTGATCTTGTGTCAGCATCTATTGTTGTATGTGATCTTGTGTCAGCACCTGTTGCTGTATGTGATCTTGTGTCAGCACCTGTTGTTGTATGTGATCTTGTGTCAGCACCTGTTGCTGTATGTGATCTTGTGTCAGCATCTGTTGCTGTATGTGATCTTGTGTCAGCACCTGTTGCTGTATGTGATCTTGTGTCAGCATCTGTTGCTGTATGTGATCTTGTGTCAGCATCTGTTGCTGTATGTGATCTTGTGTCAGCACCTGTTGCTGTATGTGATCTTGTGTCAGCATCTGTTGCTGTATGTGATCTTGTGTCAGCATCTGTTGCTGTATGTGATCTTGTGTCAGCACCTGTTGCTGTATGTGATCTTGTGTCAGCATCTGTTGCTGTATGTGATCTTGTGTCAGCACCTGTTGTTGTATGTGATCTTGTGTCAGCATCTGTTGCTGTATGTGATCTTGTGTCAGCACCTGTTGCTGTATGTGATCTTGTGTCAGCATCTGTTGTTGTATGTGATCTTGTGTCAGCATCTGTTGCTGTATGTGATCTTGTGTCAGCACCTGTTGCTGTATGTGATCTTGTGTGTGCAATTGTTGCTGTATGTGATCTTGTGTCAGCACCTGTTGCTGTATGTGATCTTGTGTGTGCAATTGTTGCTGTATGTGATCTTGTGTCTGCTCCTGTTGCTGTATGTGATCTTGTGTGTGCAATTGTTGCTGTATGTGATCTTGTGTCAGTACCTGTTGCTGTATGTGATCTTGTGTCAGCATCTGTTGCTGTATGTGATCTTGTGTCAGCATCTGTTGCTGTATGTGATCTTGTGTCAGCATCTGTTGCTATATGTGATCTTGTGTCAGCACCTGTTGCTGTATGTGATCTTGTGTCAGCATCTGTTGCTGTATGTGATCTTGTGTCAGCATCTGTTGCTGTATATGATCTTGTGTCAGCACCTGTTGCTGTATGTGATCTTGTGTCAGCATCTGTTGCTGTATGTGATCTTGTGTCAGCATCTGTTGCTGTATGTGATCTTGTGTCAGCACCTGTTGCTGTATGTGATCTTGTGTCAGCATCTGTTGCTGTATGTGATCTTGTGTCAGCATCTGTTGCAGTATGTGATCTTGTGTCAGCATCTGTTGCTGTATGTGATCTTGTGTCAGCACCTGTTGTTGTATGTGATCTTGTGTCAGCATCTGTTGCTGTATGTGATCTTGTGTCAGCATCTGTTGCTGTATGTGATCTTGTGTCAGCACCTGTTGTTGTATGTGATCTTGTGTCAGCATCTGTTGTTGTATGTGATCTTGTGTCAGCATCTGTTGCTGTATGTGATCTTGTGTCAGCACCTGTTGTTGTATGTGATCTTGTGTCAGCATCTGTTGTTGTATGTGATCTTGTGTCAGCATCTGTTGCTGTATGTGATCTTGTGTCAGCACCTGTTGTTGTATGTGATCTTGTGTCAGCATCTGTTGTTGTATGTGATCTTGTGTCAGCACCTGTTGTTGTATGTGATCTTGTGTCAGTATCTGTTGTTGTATGTGATCTTGTGTCAGCACCTGTTGTTGTATGTGATCTTGTGTCAGCATCTGTTGTTGTATGTGACCTTGTGTCAGCACCTGTTGCTGTATGTGATCTTGTGTCAGCACCTGTTGTTGTATGTGATCTTGTGTCAGCACCTGTTGCTGTATGTGATCTTGTGTCAGCACCTGTTGTTGTATGTGATCTTGTGTCAGTACCTGTTGTTGTATGTGATCTTGTGTCAGCACCTGTTGCTGTATGTGATCTTGTGTCAGCACCTGTTGTTGTATGTGATCTTGTGTCAGCACCTGTTGCTGTATGTGATCTTGTGTCAGCACCTGTTGTATGTGATCTTGTGTCAGCACCTGTTGCTGTATGTGATCTTGTGTCAGCACCTGTTGTTGTATGTGATCTTGTGTCAGCACCTGTTGCTGTATGTGATCTTGTGTCAGCACCTGTTGCTGTATGTGATTTTGTCTCAGCACCTGTTGTTGTATGTGATCTTGTGTCAGCACCTGTTGTTGTATGTGATCTTGTGTCAGCACCAGTTGCTGTATGTGATCTTGTGTCAGCACCTGTTGTTGTATGTGATCTTGTGTCAGCACCTGTTGCTGTATGTGATCTTGTGTCAGCACCTGTTGTTGTATGTGATCTTGTGTCAGCACCTGTTGCTGTATGTGATCTTGTGTCAGCACCTGTTGTTGTATGTGATCTTGTGTCAGCACCTGTTGCTGTATGTGATCTTGTGTCAGCACCTGTTGCTGTATGTGATCTTGTGTCAGCACCTGTTGCTGTATGTGATCTTGTGTCAGCACCTGTTGCTGTATGTGATCTTGTGTCAGCACCTGTTGCTGTATGTGATCTTGTGTCAGCACCTGTTGTTGTATGTGATCTTGTGTCAGCATCTGTTGTTGTATGTGATCTTGTGTCAGCACCTGTTGCTGTATGTGATCTTGTGTCAGCATCTGTGGCTGTATGTGATCTTGTGTCAGCACCTGTTGCTGTATGTGATCTTGTGTCAGCACCAGTTGCTGTATGTGATCTTGTGTCAGCATCTGTTGCTGTATGTGATCTTGTGTCAGCATCTGTTGCTGTATGTGATCTTGTGTCAGCACCTGTTGTTGTATGTGATCTTGTGTCAGCATCTGTTGCTGTATGTGATCTTGTGTCAGCATCTGTTGCTGTATGTGATCTTGTGTCAGCACCTGTTGCTGTATGTGATCTTGTGTCAGCATCTGTTGCTGTATGTGATCTTGTGTCAGCACCTGTTGTTGTATGTGATCTTGTGTCAGCATCTGTTGCTGTATGTGATCTTGTGTCAGCATCTGTTGCTGTATGTGATCTTGTGTCAGCACCTGTTGTTGTATGTGATCTTGTGTCAGCACCTGTTGTTGTATGTGATCTTGTGTCAGCATCTGTTGCTGTATGTGATCTTGTGTCAGCATCTGTTGCTGTATGTGATCTTGGGTCAGCACCTGTTGTTGTATGTGATCTTGTGTCAGCATCTGTTGCTGTATGTGATCTTGTCTCAGCACCTGTTGCTGTATGTGATCTTGTGTCAGCATCTGTTGTTGTATGTGATCTTGTCTCAGCACCTGTTGCTTTCTGTGATCTTGTGTCAGCATCTGTCGCGACCAATTGGATCCACCAACAGAACCAAAATATTGGGCAAAACTTACGCTAGGTCTAACTGTACAGCAAAACCTACGCTAGGTCTAACTGTATAGCAAAACCTACGCTAGGTCTAACTGTATAGCAAAACCTACGCTAGGTCTAACTGTATAGCAAAACCTACGCTAGGTCTAACTGTATAGCAAAACCTACGCTAGGTCTAACTGTATAGCAAAACCTACGCTAGGTCTAACTGTATAGCAAAACCTACGCTAGGTCTAACTGTATAGCAAAACCTACGCTAGGTCTAACTGTATAGCAAAACTTACGCTAGGTCTAACTGTATAGCAAAACTTACGCTAGGTCTAACTGTATAGCAAAACCTACGCTAGGTCTAACTGTATAGCAAAACCTACGCTAGGTCTAACTGTATAGCAAAACTTACGCTAGGTCTAACTGTATAGCAAAACCTACGCTAGGTCTAACTGTATAGCAAAACTTACGCTAGGTCTAACTGTATAGCAAAACCTACGCTAGGTCTAACTGTATAGCAAAACCTTCGCTAGGTCTAACTGTATAGCAAAACCTACGCTAGGTCTAACTGCATAGCAAAACCTACGCTAGGTCTAACTGTATAGCAAAACCTACGCTAGGTCTAACTGTATAGCAAAACCTACGCTAGGTCTAACTGTATAGCAAAACTTACGCTAGGTCAAACTGTATAGCAAAACTTACGCTAGGTCTAACTGTATAGCAAAACCTACGCTAGGTCTAACTGTATAGCAAAACCTATGCTAGGTCTAACTGTATAGCAAAACCTACGCTAGGTCTAACTGTATAGCAAAACCTACGCTAGGTCTAACTGTATAGCAAAACTTACGCTAGGTCTAACTGTATAGCAAAACTTACGCTAGGTCTAACTGTATAGCAAAACTTACGCTAGGTCTAACTGTATAGCAAAACCTACGCTAGGTCTAACTGTATAGCAAAACCTACGCTAGGTCTAACTGTATAGCAAAACTTACGCTAGGTCTAACTGTATAGCAAAACTTACGCTAGGTCTAACTGTATAGCAAAACCTACGCTAGGTCTAACAGTATAGCAAAACCTACGCTAGGTCTAACAGTATAGCAAAACCTACGCTAGGTCTACCTGTATAGCAAAACCTGCGCTAGGTCTAACTGTATAGCAAAACCTGCGCTAGGTCTAACTGTATAGCAAAACCTACGCTAGGTCTAACTGTATAGCAAAACTTACGCTAGGTCTAACTGTATAGCAAAACTTACGCTAGGTCTAACTGTATAGCAAAACCTACGCTAGGTCTAACTGTATAGCAAAAACCTACGCTAGGTCTAACTGTATAGCAAAACCTACGCTAGGTCTAACTGTATAGCAAAACCTACGCTAGGTCTAACTGTATAGCAAAACTTACGCTAGGTCTGACTGTATAGCAAAACTTACGCTAGGTCTAACTGTATAGCAAAACTTACGCTAGGTCTAACTGTATAGCAAAACCTACGCTAGGTCTAACTGTATAGCAAAACCTACGCTAGGTCTAACTGTATAGCAAAACCTACGCTAGGTCTAACTGTATAGCAAAACCTACGCTAGGTCTAACTGTATAGCAAAACCTACGCTAGGTCTAACAGTATAGCAAAACCTACGCTAGGTCAACCTGTATAGCAAAACCTACGCTAGGTCTAACTGTATAGCAAAACCTTCGCTAGGTCTAAGTGTATAGCAAAACCTACGCTAGGTCTAACTGTATAGCAAAACTTACGCTAGGTCTAACTGTATAGCAAAACCTACGCTAGGTCTAACTGTATAGGAAAACCTACGCTAGGTCTAACTGTATAGCAAAACCTATGCTAGGTCTAACAGTATAGCAAAACCTACGCTAGGTCTACCTGTATAGCAAAACCTACGCTAGGTCTAACTGTATAGCAAAACCTACGCTAGGTCTAACTGTATAGCAAAACCTACGCTAGGTCTAACTGTATAGCAAAACTTACGCTAGGTCTAACTGTATAGCAAAACTTACGCTAGGTCTAACTGTATAGCAAAACCTACGCTAGGTCTAACTGTATAGCAAAACCTACGCTAGGTCTAACTGTATAGCAAAACCTACGCTAGGTCTAACTGTATAGCAAAACCTACGCTAGGTCTAACATGTATAGCAAAACCTACGCTAGGTCTAACATGTATAGCAAAACCTACGCTAGGTCTACCTGTATAGCAAAACCTGCGCTAGGTCTAACTGTATAGCAAAACCTGCGCTAGGTCTAACTGTATAGCAAAACCTACGCTAGGTCTAACTGTATAGCAAAACTTACGCTAGGTCTAACTGTATAGCAAAACTTACGCTAGGTCTAACTGTATAGCAAAACCTACGCTAGGTCTAACTGTATAGCAAAACCTACGCTAGGTCTAACTGTATAGCAAAACCTACGCTAGGTCTAACTGTATAGCAAAACCTACGCTAGGTCTAACTGTATAGCAAAACCTACGCTAGGTCTAACTGTATAGCAAAACCTATCGCTAGGTCTAACTGTATAGCAAAACCTACGCTAGGTCTAACCTGTATAGCAAAACCTACGCTAGGTCTAACTGTATAGCAAAACCTACGCTAGGTCTAACTGTATAGCAAAACCTACGCTAGGTCTAACTGTATAGCAAAACCTACGCTAGGTCTAACTGTATAGCAAAACCTACGCTAGGTCTAACTGTATTGGAAAACCTACGCTAGGTCTAACTGTATAGCAAAACCTATGCTAGGTCTAACAGTATAGCAAAACCTACGCTAGGTCTACCTGTATAGCAAAACCTACGCTAGGTCTAACTGTATAGCAAAACCTACGCTAGGTCTAACTGTATAGCAAAACCTACGCTAGGTCTAACTGTATAGCAAAACCTACGCTAGGTCTAACTGTATAGCAAAACCTACGCTAGGTCTAACAGTATAGCAAAACCTACGCTATGTCTACCTGTATAGCAAAACCTACGCTAGGTCTAACTGTATAGCAAAACCTACGCTAGGTCTAACTGTATAGCAAAACCTACGCTAGGTCTAACTGTATAGCAAAACCTACGCTAGGTCTAACTGTATAGCAAAACTTACGCTAGGTCTAACTGTATAGCAAAACTTACGCTAGGTCTAACTGTATAGCAAAACTTACGCTAGGTCTAACTGTATAGCAAAACCTACGCTAGGTCTAACTGTATAGCAAAACCTACGCTAGGTCTAACTGTATAGCAAAACCTACGCTAGGTCTAACTGTATAGCAAAACCTACGCTAGGTCTAACTGTATAGCAAAACTTACGCTAGGTCTAACTGTATAGCAAAACTTACGCTAGGTCTAACTGTATAGCAAAACTTACGCTGGTCTAACTGTATAGCAAAACCTACGCTAGGTCTAACTGTATAGCAAAACTTACGCTAGGTCTAACTGTATAGCAAAACTTACGCTAGGTCTACCTGTATAGCAAAACCTACGCTAGGTCTAACTGTATAGCAAAACCTACGCTAGGTCTAACTGTATAGCAAAACCTACGCTAGGTCTAACAGTATAGCAAAACCTACGCTAGGTCTAACTGTATAGCAAAACCTACGCTAGGTCTAACTGTATAGCAAAAACCTACGCTAGGTCTACCTGTATAGCAAAACCTACGCTAGGTCTAACTGTATAGCAAAACCTACGCTAGGTCTAACTGTATAGCAAAACCTACGCTAGGTCTAACTGTATAGCAAAACCTACGCTAGGTCTACCTGTATAGCAAAACCTACGCTAGGTCTAACTATAATAAAATTGAATATATAATCATTTCCGATATATATTTGAGAAAATGCAAGTGTAGAATAGGCAGTACGCTAATATTGACAATTGCGTCATTGGGGTCGACCACCGGCTGGAAGAGCCTAGTCTAAGGACAAGTTACAAATAACTCAATGGCAACTTGACTTTCCTAACATTAACTAGGTCTAAATATACACAAAACTACAATATATAATAATATTAATATATAACAGAAAATCGCTGTGTTTTAATACACAATGTCAAAGATTAATTCTGGTAGTAGGGTGCCAGATGTTCTCTACAACATTGAGGTTTCGGGGGGGGGGGGGCAAATGATAAGTCTGTTTTCGTACTTACGTTCTAATTACAATAAGGTGCCTGAAACAACTGACTCGACCAAGACACTTAAGAAAGTGAAGGTGTTTCGGTCCATCTTGGCCTCTATCATCTACCCTATCCAAGGTCTGAAAGTACACAATACCTTTTAGTACAGTACACCCTAGGGTCCCACACACCTCCCCCACCCATCAGTACACCCAAGACTCTTACACCCCTCAAACTCCCCCTGGTTCCCATCCCAATTCCCCCAAACTTTCCCCATTGCCTGCTCCCTGACCCCCGATTCCCCCCCAAAATTCCCTTGACACCATAAACTTCCTCCATGGCTCTCCTCACATTCCCCCTGTCCCTCGTATTTCCCCCATTACTCCCCCACAAATTCCCCCAGACTCCCCTAGCTTCCCCCGCCGGCGCGGTCCACTTTCCCGCCATCACTTGGTTGTTACTTTCATTTTAATGATAATATGAAGAGTGTTTGTGTGGCTCGGGCGAGGGGAGGGAGGCGGGGAGGAAATAAGGGAGGGGAAAGACAGAGGGGAGGTAGGGAGGGACAGTGACAGGTAAGGGATGATATGAAGGAAGTTATAGAGAGTTAGGAAGAAGAGATAGAAATGGCAGGGAAGGAAGGACAGTACTGAGATAAGTGTACATACAGTGTACAGTAGTGTGATAAGTGTACATATAGTGTACAGTAGTGAGATAAGTGTACATATACTGTACAGTAGCGAGATAAGTGTACATACAGTGTACAGTAGTGTGATAAGTGTACATATAGTGTACAGTAGTGAGATAAGTGTACATACAGTGTACAGCACTGAGATAAGTGTACATATACTGTACAGTACTGAGATAAGTGTACATACAGTTTACAGTAGTGAGATAAGTGTACATACAGTGTACCATAGTGAGATAATTGTACAGTGTACAGTAGTGAGATAAGTGTACATAGAGTGTACAATAGTGAGATAAGTGTACATGCACAGTACAGTAGTGAGATAAGTGTACATACAGTGTACAGTAGTGAGATAAGTGTACAAGTGTACCAGGATGGCAGCCCTGCGCCGGGATCAGCTGGTGTGGGAGTTTGGGACAGTTGGCTGCCGTGTTGTTGTTGTTGTCATCTGGTGTTGGTGGTGGAGACAGTTTGGCCAACTTTGTCACTTGCTCAAGCTGTTGTGGGAGTTGTTGTGGTAGTGCGCGCACTTGTCACTGTTGTGTGCGCTAAGTGACGCCACAAGCACTTGTGGACTCTTGCTAACTGTCAAGAACTTGACGTTTGTTTAAGAGTTTCGCGCCTGGCAAGCCGCCACTCTGGGACATAGACCCTTCTTACGCTGACGCTCGTTATACGCCTACGGCCGCCTTATGAAGGAGTCAACTGTGAACTATAGTGTGGAACAAGACAAAAAACTATGTTTTAAAACAAGTGTATTTGTGTTTGAACCAAATTAAGCAAATGACTGAGGATTCTCCAGCAGTTTCCCGTTTTCTTTAGTCCAAAACGTGTGTTTTCCTTCGTTATATTTATTTATATATACAAGAGTTGTTACATTCTTGTAAAGCCACTAGCACACACAGCGTTAACTAATACATAACGAACTCAAGTCACGTTGAGGGACTTACGGAACAAACAGTTAACTTAATATATTCCCTATGAACATATAAGTGAAGTTGCGTTAGAAAATAATCAAGTGTTTGTGGAAAATAAACAATTCCTTAAACATGGATTTTTGTTATTAACACATTAGGTACATGTGCACTTGTGCAGCTGCCCTAGACTATATGATGGGGTGTACAGTGTGTCTGTACAGCTAACTACGTGATGCTAAACATCTTCATCACACAGGATGGTTAGTCATACAGAGGCACGTGATGAGTAGTCTGCACTGGCAGACTCTGGCTGCATTATGAGGATATCATCATCAACACAAGAGTGAATAAGGCAGCTGAAGATGGAACCTGATGTGAGGAGACACAGTGTGATAGTCGACAAGACACATTACACTAGGTGGTCAGCTCTATTATTATCCTGTACTTACACGGGGTGAAGATGGAACCTGATGTGAGGGGAGACAGTGTGATAGTCGACAAGACTCATTACACTAGGTGATCAGCTCCACTATTATCCTGTACTTACACGGGGTGAAGATGGAACCTGATGTGAGGAGACACAGTGTGATAGTCGACAAGGCACATTACACTAGGTGGTCAGCTCCACTATTATCCTGTACTTACACGGGGTGAAGATGGAGGGAGGGGGGGGGGGGTAGAAGTAGCCTAAGCTACTCCCCGCCAAACACACACCGAAACTACGACATTGGTACAACGTTCGAACAAGTTTTAACACCTAACCAGTTATAACAACCAATATAGTAAGTTGTAACAACGTTCTAATACGTCATAAACACGTTAAGCCAAGATGTAACAACTTTATTACAAGTTGTAACAAGAGGAAAATAGAGACAGTTTCGGTTTGTGTTTCCAGGGTCTATCCCTTTGAGACGTATTTCTTTCTTGTCTCAATAAACATGAACTTGAACTTGGAGGGCCTCCTTATGTAGTGAGCATTGTCGGGTAGAGCAGCAGCAAGCTTGAGCCACTACACAAGTCGTCGTAAACCACTGCTGCTACCCCGTCACCTGGTACCAGACTTCAGAAAGTGACCCCCTCCCCGCTCAGCTCGTTGTCGCCGTGTGGGGGCTTAGTGGGCGGCTGCCGGAGTGTGATGCTCCTTGGGACAGTCCTCTGTCCTTTTCTAGCCTTGTGCTCCTGCTGCCGTCCTCTCCAATTCTGCTGGGCACCTTTTCCTTTTCCTTCTGTTTCGTTTTTCTCCCCCCTCTTCTCCTATCTGCTTGCCGTTTCCTGCCGACCTTTTGCTCGTTCTGGTTCTTCCCTTGGACTTCTTCTATTTTGACGCCCGGGTGCTTGAGGAGGCATACTCTTGCACCCGTAGAACTGTAGTACCCGACGTCGAGAGCGAGGGAGAACCTTTTATTGTCAATCCCCTTTTCGTCACTGAACCCGATCTCGACGGACTGTCGGTTTCTTAAGGTGGCGTTTGTGGGGCGTATACTCACAACGCACCCCTAGGGGGCCCCGGCAAGATCGGCGATAGCTTCTTGTTGGGTGTCCTGCCTCTAATTGTGGCTCCATGGTGGGTGTGGGGGCACATTCGTGAATGAATTTTCTTTTTCGTAATGATGATGACCCCTGTTTCGGCTGTTTCTGGTTTACCTTCTCAGGCTCGTGGGGTGGGCGACCAAGCCCCCGAGTCGGTCCGTGTTGGAAGACCTGGCTCTGTAGCCTCCGCTGCATTGGGCCCTGGCCTTGCTCCTCCTTTGGCCTCTCTGACTTCTTCCCCCAGCTCCCCTCCCTCCTCTGTGGTTGGGTCGAGCCCCAAGCCCCCAGTGGTGCCTACCTCGTCCCCTGGCGCGGCTCCTTCTCTAGTTGTAACTACTGCGCCTTTTAACCCCTCTCTCTCTGGGCGTTCTCACCGCCGTCCTCGTCACGGCCGCCCTCGCTCGATTCCTTCCAGTTCTGCTACCTATCAAGCCTTGTTTGGTCCCGCTTCGTGGGCCAAATATTTTGATCTCCTCCCTCTTGATTCTGCGCCTCCTGACGATTTCTCCCTCCATCGACATCTCGTTGATTCCGTGGATGCCTCCATTACTTTCAACCCCACTCGTCTCGGTACACGTGTCGTTGCTGCTCCTTCTCAGGATGCTGCTTCCCGCTTGGCTGCCTTATCCTGCCTTGGCGAGACCCCTGTTCGGGTCACGAAGAACGCTCAGTTGAATGCCAGCGTTGGCACTATTCTGCTCCTGCCCCATGTTGCGATTGGTGTTCGGGACTTGCGCGACTGCCACGACGATATTCGACATATCCTTGCTGCCCAGGGTCATTCTATTCTCCAGGTGGACACGTTTACTCGTCCCCCTCGTGGTAGTCGCCGTCAACCCCTCCGGGTTGTGAAGATTACCTTTGATGGTAGGACCCTTCCATCCTCTGTCATTCTTGCTGGTGCTAGGTGCTCTGTCCAGGAGTATATTCCTTCTCCTCGACTTTGTAACAAGTGCTGGAGGTTTGGGCATGGTGCCCTCCGCTGCTCTGCGACTGTCTCTCTCTGTCCTTTGTGTGGTGGTGAAGGTCACTCTAAGTCGGAGTGCACTTCTCCCCAGGCTCGTTGCCTCAACTGCGGTGAGGCCCATCCTACCTTCCGTGGTAGGTGGGAGCTGGTGGTGGGAGCTGGTCGGCCGAGCGGACAGCACGCGGGACTTGTGATCCTGTGGTCCTGGGTTCGATCCCAGGCGCCGGCGAGAAACAATGGGCAGAGTTTCTTTCACCCTATGCCCCTGTTACCTAACAGTAAAATAGGTACCTGGGTGTTAGTCAGCTGTCACGGGCTGCTTCCTGGGGGTGGAGGCCTGGTCGAGGACCGGGCCGCGGGGACACTAAAAAGCCCCGAAATCATCTCAAGATAACCTCAAGATAACCTTCTCCCGTGCGTGTGTCCATTACAAGCTTGAGGCAGCCGTCCTCAACTTGAAGCACCGGGAGCGTTTATCTTTTCCTGAGGCGAGACGCCAGGTTCGCCGGCTCCCGCCTTATGCTCGTGTGTTGCGCTCTTCCTCTCCTCGTCCTTCCCGCCTTCCTCAGACTCACAACCGTTTCCGGGCCTTGGACCCTGATACGCCCACTGCCCCCTCCTCTGTTCCTTTGGGTTCTCTCCCGAAGGATCCACCTCCTGGTCCTCTGTCTGGGGTTCCCCTTCTTTCTACCCGGTCTGTCGTGTCTCCTGTGTCTTCTTCCTCGTCTCCCTCCGTTCCTCCTTCCCATCCTTCCCCTCCGTCTCTTGACTCTCCCCGCCGCCTGTCGGTGCGGGCTGATGTCCATCGCTCTCCAAACGGCCGTCATGTATGCTCTCGTTCGGCTTCTCCTGCTGAGACGCTAGAATCCGTTGCCCAGTACGTGGTTGCTGGGACACCTGTCTCTTTAAGTCAGAAGCGTAAGCCTGGTTCCTCTCCTTCCTCTTCCCTGGCGGGTAAGAAGGTTTCGCTTTCTTCCTCGGCCCCTACTTCTGCCTCTCTCGCTCCTTCCCCTCCCATTTCAGTGGTTGCGCCCCCTGTTCCTGCTATGGAGGTTTCTTTAGCCCCCGCTTCCCTCTCGGTTGCTGCCCTTGCTGAGGTTCGCTCCCCTCTTTCTACCCCTCCTCTTCCTGCTGCTGTCCTTGACTGCTCCTCTCCGTTGTCTCCTCCTCCGGACCCCGCCCGCCCACCTCTGATCTGTTCTCCCGTTTCCTTCCCTCCGTCTTTGCTCAGTTTACCCATGCCCCCTAACCCTGACTTTGCTGACCCTGATCCCGACCCTGATATTCTTTAACGTGCTCTGTTGCTCTTTCGCCTTTGTTTCTTCCTTGTTATCTGTTTTTGTCCTTTCTCTTCTCGTCGTTGTCCATTCTTCAATGGAACGTTCGAGGTTAGTACGCCAATTTCCTCGAACTCCAACTTCTGATTTCGCGGTTTTCGCCCCTTTGTGTCTGTCTCCAGGAGCCAATGCTTGGTGCTCGTCCTGGTCGTTTTCGTGGCTATTCCTTTCTCTCCCCCCCCCCCAGCCGTTGCTGGGGCTTCTAATTCTTCTGCTCTCTTGATTCGTGCTGATGTTCCCTTTGTTCCTTTACTTTTTCCTTCACCTCTCCATTGTTCTGCTGGTCGTATCTTTGTGGGGAAATGGTACACAGTTTGTTCCATTTATCTCCCCCCGAGTGTCCCGCTTTCTCTTCCTGATTTGAAACACCTCCTTGACTCCTTGCCGGAGCCTGTGCTCCTGCTGGGTGACTTCAATTGTCGTCATTCTCTTTGGGGTGACGTTCTGACGAATACCCGGGGTCGCCTCCTTGAGCCGTTTCTCCTCTCTTCTTCCCTGTCTCTTCTGAATTCTGGTGAGCCCACTCATTTGGACTCTCGGACTCGCACTCTTTCTTGTCTTGATCTTTCTCTCTGCTCTTCTTCTCTTTACTTAGATTTCACGTGGCAGGTTCTTGATGACCTCCATGGAAGTGATCATTTCCCCATCCTTGTTTCCTTTTTCTCTTTTCGCCCTTCCCTCTCTTTCCCTAGGTGGCAGTTTGCTAAGGGGGACTGGACCCTATTTACCCTCAGTGCTGCTCTCTCTGACCTCTCCCTTCTGCCTCTCTCTCGCGCTCTCCTCCTTTTTCATGACACTGTCTTCAACGCTGCCCTCCGCTCTATTCCTCGCTCTTCCTCTCGGGGTCCACGGAAGTGCGTTCCCTGGTGGAATGCGGACTGTGCTCATGCTGTCCGCTGTAAGTGTGCAGCCTGGAAGAGGCACCGCCGTAGGCAGACGACCGATTCTTTTCTTTTCTTTCGGAAAGCGAGTGCGGTGGCCCGTAGGGCCATCCGTACGGCTAAACGTGAATGTTGGGCATCTTATGTCTCGACAATTACGTCCGAAACCCCTCTGGCCCAGATCTGGAAGCGTATCCGCAAGATAGCGGGTAAGTTCGTTCCCGATGTTTCACCGGTCCTTCACCTCCATGATACTCTTGTGGCGGACCCGTTGCAGGTCGCTTCCGAACAGGGTTCCCACTTTTCTTCTGTTAGCTTTGGTCTTCATCTTCCGCAATCTTTCCTTCTTCGTAAACCTGTCCTTGAGTCTCGTCCTTTAGATTTCTGCACTCATCTTCAGCTTCCCTATAATGATCCCTTTTCTCTCTCTGAACTTCGTTCTGCCCTGGCCCTCTGCGGTTCTACGGCGGCGGGCTCCGATGGTATTCATTATGAGATGCTTCGCCATCTCCCTCCGAGCACGTCTCAGTATTTACTGAGTCTGTATAATCGGATCTGGGAGTCGTCGTCAGTCCCTGAGGACTGGCTCGATGCCGTTGTCCTCCCTGTTTGCAAACCGGGGTCTCTGGGTACTTCCCCTAAGGACTTTCGCCCTATTGCTCTCACAAGTTGTGTCTGCAAACTCTTTGAACGTATGGTTAACGTTCGTCTGATGTGTTTCCTGGAACACCATCACCTCCTCTCCCCTTCTCAATTTGGTTTCCGCAAGTGCCGCAGCACGACAGATGTCCTGGTGAACTTGGAGGTCTATATTCGTACTGCTTTTGCTGCGAAGACCTCCGTTGTTGCCGTCCTTTTTGACCTGGAAAAGGCTTACGACACCACTTGGCGATATCATATTCTCTCTCAACTTCATTCTTTTGGCCTTCGTGGTCATCTCCCTCTCTTTCTCCGCAGCTTCCTCTCCCGTCGTTCCTTTCAGGTGCGCCTTGGTACCGCTCTCTCTGCCTCTTTTCGGCAATACGAAGGTGTGCCCCAGGGTAGTGTTCTGAGCACTACTCTTTTTCTGGTTGCCCTCAATGGTCTTCTTTCCTCTCTTCCTTCTGGTGTCTTCTCCGCTCTCTATGTCGATGGGTCTAAGTCTACGGATGGTGTTGGCTACTCTGTTGTTTTTCCTGATCGCACTTATATGTGTCGCTTACCTCCGGAGACTAGCATCTTTACAGCAGAGCTTTATGCTATTCTCTATGCTCTTCGTCTCCTGCTTTCTCGTTGTCAGTCTTCCTTTGTAGTTGTTGTTGACTCTCGTAGTGCCCTCATGGCTCTCGGGTCCTTTAATCCGGTTCATCCAGTAGTTGTCGAGATCCAGCATTGGCTGTTTCTCGTTCACAGTAAATTTAAGTCGGTTGAGTTTTGTTGGGTTCCCAGCCATATTGGTGTGTCTTTAAATGAGCGTGCGGATGCTGCCGCCAAGGAAGCTGTCCGCTCTTGTCCCATCTCTCGTAAAGGCATTCCATATTCCGACTTTTACCCGGTTATCCATTCCTCAGTCCTTACCCGTTGGCAGGCTTCTTGGTTGTCTGTTACTGGTAACAAGCTACGTACTCTGAAATGTTGTGTTTCCTCGTGGCCGTCCTCCTTCCACCGTAACCGGCGGTGGGAAACAGCTCTGGCGAGGTTGCGTATTGGCCATACTCGCTTAACCCATGGTCACTTGATGGAGCGCCGCCCTGCTCCTTATTGTCCTAGTTGCATTGTCCCTCTTACGGTCGTGCATGTCCTTCTTGAATGTCCTGACTTCCAGGACGAGCGTGCGTCTTGCTTTCCGACCGCCCCTCGCGGTCACCTGTCCCTCGATAGAATTCTTGGCGACTCGGATACTTTTGATATCGTTCGCCTTATGCGTTTTTGTTCTCGTATTGGCATCCTTCGTGATATTTAGCGCCCTCTGATTATTTTGCGCATTTGATGGTGCTACATAGCCTTCCCGGTTTGGTGCCTTCTTTTGATAATTACTTACTTACTTTGTGATTTATAAACAATGTATTTTCTTCAAGTCTCCTTGTGTAAATATAAATGATTATGTATAACATGTTTTATCGAGTATCCCATGATTTGAGAGCAATTGACATTTAAAATTAGTATATTTCTTCCAAAAAATCTTTTTACCTTCCTAAGAATATAATCGTTAAGAAAACTGCCTCTAGACATGCGCCCCTAAATATACTCAACCAAACCAATTACATACATGTCCAACATTTGCTTCAAACAAGCCAGTGATTGCAGAACTGTCTGAAGCCTTGCCGTTGCTTGTTTGATGAACATTTATCCACAAGGTGGTGGGCACAGGCATGTCCGTAGGTGGTAGCTGTTTTGAGGTGATTAGCCAGTCGGTTATCATGTTTTTCTGGTCACTGGGAGGTCGTTGGTCTTGGTGGGTTGTATACCATATGTTGAACGCTCATTTGGATTGTCAGTCCATACTTTATGGTTGCTATAGTGGGGCAAGATATTGCTTGACAGTATTTATGAGTACAGCTGCTGACATCATTTTTGACCAGAATAGTGACCGTAATGATGGCTTCAGCACCGATAGTTTGTGGGTTACTTATAGTTTCATGGACTTTTAAAGCTCTTAAGGTCCTTGGTTGCGTCGCAGTAAAGCAGTGGGATTTTCTGTGACTGTTTGGCAGAAGATGCATCCCCAGTAGTCTCCCAGTTGCATGTGTGACCTAGACGAGGTCTATACAACCGAACTGTTATTTACTTGTGGATTTCTTTCAGGAAATGAAGTTCGTACAGTAGGGATAGCAACCCCTAAAAGTTTGCTTTTCTAATATATCAAATAGGGGACAAAACAGCCACTAAAACAGATTGGTCAGACAACTGATCAAAAATAATGCTAATTTTCAAGAAGTATTTAGTCTTTATTTACTAATGAAGAGCTTAACATTAGGCCCTTCAACCAGACTAGTCTTCATTGGTGAATGACTAGTTTAGTGCTTACAATGGTTCTCCTTTGTAAGAACTAAAGTTTTTAAGTAAATCGATAAATTAAAGCCAAACAGGTTCCCCAAGGGCAGACGAAGTCTTTAACAGTGTACTTAAAGCATGTAAAGACGAGCTCTATGAGCCATTCTCCCGCATTTTTATTAAATCATTAGAGTTGTGCAGTGCGCTGGAGTCGTGGAGGGTTGCCTATGTGGTACACATTAAGAAAGGAGTAGATCAACTGCGTCGAACTAACGGCCAATTAGTTTAACGTCTATTGCTGGAAGATTACTTCAAACTAAAATTGCAAAAGTGTTTTCTACATGTTGAAAAGCAAGTTAAATAAATGATTTACAACATGGTTTTAATAAGGTCACTCGCTGTTGACAAATTTGATATTCTATTCCAGCATAATTGAGGCAGTTGATAGTGGAAAGGTTTGCAATGTTTTGTACCTTCACGTAAGGAAAGTTTCTACTAAGACTAGTTATTTCAATGGAAACAGTTAATATAACAACTTCATTGTTAACTGTAAGAGTCCTATTGGCCAATACGTGGCAACAAATAATTATATCCACCCAAACCCCATTCATATATAGGTCTAACCTACGCTTGAAGCATTCAAGTGATCCTCCTCCTATTATGTTACGTGGTAATTGGTTCTACAAATCAGCGACCCTGTTACTGGTATCAATTTATTTGATACTGAAAATGGAAGGTGTAGTGAGTGAACTGGTGCTAGCGAGCTAGCTATATGGAGCTCTAAAACAGACAGAGTTGGATTCCCCGCGGGAGGAATTACGACAGATGCAGGAGCTAAGACAGACGAAACAACGTCACAAGGAAGCAAAGGAGGAGAGCAGCAGTAGAGGGTCCTTGTCTTGGAATATTGTATGGGACGGGGGTCTTAACTGGCGAGGCCGCTTACAGATGTCAAAGACTTCCAAGTCATTAACTTTTGCTGAAAGAGGAGTGTTGCGGGGAGCCTGCCGTTCACTCGAAAGGCAAGACAACGAAGGAGCCAAGGTCCCTCAGAGTGTTCACAAATTATAGGAAATAGCTAAGCGAATTTTGCTGATGGGAGATTCCCATACGAGGTATTTGGATAGAGCATTTTGTACCAGAGATAGAGGGAACAGGTTAAGGGTTTGTTATCTCGGAGCAGGAATTGGTGATGTAGTAAACATTAATTACATAATGACTGCAAACGTGAACAAACCCATTATTTATATCAGTGTATATAAAATATTTTCACACGTTCCATAATGCTATAATGTGTTGCTTAAAGAAGAAATTCTCATAATTATAGATAATCTTCTGCTTCATTATTCCCAGCTCTGGTAAGCTAGTTAATTCAACAAAAATTAAAGTCACCCATGACAAATACTGTTTGACCTATATGCTTTAGGTATTTCATCTCAGATGATTTGCTTCAATTCTACCCTTGGTGGCCTGTATATAACTACTATAAGATTTTTAGCTTTTCAGTTAATTCTAGCCGGGTTAATTCTCTCGGGCGCCGGCGAGAAACAATGGGCAGAGTTTCTTTCACCCTATGCCCCTGTTACCTAGCAGTAAAATAGGTACCTGGGAGTTAGTCAGCTGTCACGGGCTGTTTCCTGGGGGTGGAGGCCTGGTCGAGGACGTGGCCGCGGGGACACTAAAGCCCCGAAATTATCTCAAGATAGCCTGATAGTTTGTATATGACTCGGTTTTAATTCCCGCCTGAGACTACATTTCAAATTTTCCCAAACACATATGCCTACTTCCCTTCCTCTTCTAATATATATACATTTGTGGACTAGTTTAAATCCGTTTATTTGATATTCAGCAATTTGTTCTTCGTTTTCTACATTCCATGTTTCGGTAAGTGCAATAATGTTTATTGTTTCTGTGCAGACAAGAGCATTTAAATCTTTTATTTTGTTTTTTAGACTCCTACTGTTCGTGTAATATACCTTAAGTGTATTATTATTTTTCTCCCCCCCCCCCCCCTCACAACACATACTTTTATTGCATCCTTTCTCCATATCTATTCCCATACCATTATCTACTAACAGTTTAAACCCACACACACGCCTGCCACCACAGGTTCCAACGAGTTGGTAACGGCAACAACCCCAGCCCGAGCATTCATGTCAACAAGAACAAATCCACAAGGGTTGTGATGAGGGATCAAACGCACGTCCAGGATGATCCCAGACGCGCGCCTTACTGCGCCACGACATTGAATCTGACAGACGACAGGTGCATCTGGGATCCTGCACGTAAGTTCGAACCCTCATCACAGCCCTTCTTCCTCTTGAGGTTATCTTGAGATGATTTCGGGGCTTTTTAGTGTCCCCGCGGCCCGGTCCTCGACCAGGCCTCCACCCCCAGGAAGCAGCCCATGACAGCTGACTAACACCCAGGTACCTATTTTACTGCTAGGTAACAGGGGCATAGGGTGAAAGAAACTCTGCCCAATGTTTCTCGCCGGCGCCTGGGATCGAACCCAGGACCACAGGATCACAAGTCCAGCGTGCTGTCCGTGTTGGATATTTCCAACATCGAATACAGCATTGTTGTATTCTCATAACTTATTACTAACCATATTAATATTGTATTAAGTGAAATTAACAACTCGTAGAATTCTCATGTACTAATAATTTATCTGTGCATTAGGCTAGAATTTTCACGTCACCTGACGCCAGTATTGCGTCAGATTTCTTTACAGTAAAACACATTATA
Organism: Procambarus clarkii; assembly: GCF_040958095.1. Lineage (NCBI taxonomy): Eukaryota > Metazoa > Arthropoda > Malacostraca > Decapoda > Cambaridae > Procambarus > Procambarus clarkii. Next base: position 162,586 of record NW_027189152.1, on the reverse strand, counting down.
TTCAATTTGTGTGAGAATTAAATACGATTCTCCATAATTAAAGCATTCTGTATGACCACTGATTGCAGACGAATTGTTCTCTAACTAAAAGCCGAATAGAGCGTTAGAATCATAGCGTCTACCTCGCGATAGAGTTAACGTCATCAATGAATGCCATGGGGAGACATTAATTCCTCTCCCTTATATATTTACTATTCTTAAATCGGTAAATAATAATATTTCGTTCCTCTAAATAATAAACCCGTCCAGTCTTTAGAGTTTCAAGCGCGAATGCGAGAAATATTAATGTTCAAGACAATAATTTGTGTTATGAACGTCGACTCGGCGTGGGTTGGAGGGACGCCATCCCCTTCAGTCAGTCGGTACGCGGACACGTGCAGAGCCGAAAGGAGGCAGAACTGTGCCTACCGTACTCATAAACGACGCCATTGCCCAGCAAATCGGGCAGGTGTTATTCATCCGCAGATGAAAGCCGCCACTGTGAGGCGTGAACGACCTTGCAGATAATATCTTCAACTAGTGCTGGTGTTAAATAAGGGACCCCTTGACTTGGTTCCTGACGACACGTGATCAGCCAGCTTGAAACGCATCAATCCAGGATAGGTTCACCGGAGCCTGGGATGCGAAATTACGGCAATCTTAATACTTATACAGTGCCCACAGCTAAGTACCCTTTATTTGATGCATCATTTACAGGTTTAATAATAGCGGGGTGATTGTTCGTCACGCGGCGAGATAACACCTAATAACAGGTGATTAGAATTCCATCTGTAGATATCAATAATCTTGAATATGAATTGAGTAGTTAAATCAATTGCTACTGGTAGTTATTTATCTTGCAGCTCGAGAGACGAATTCCTCATGCTTTCTTCTCCATGTTAATTGTGCCCTTCGTCAGTGTACCAGACTTGGAGATTAAGAGGATTACCATGGTTATCTAAAGGAATCTACTACCAGCTAAGGCTTTTTCTTTTTATCCACATTCTTGCAATTTGATACATTCAGAATGTTTAATATTAATGTGTGATTTACTGTAACTCATTACTATGCTCATGTGCATGTTCTTCTTTATATGAATAATATTATATTCAGCATTATTTATAGGATTAGTTTATTATTAATTGAATTAGTGAACGAACCACACTGATTCCTGGACGTACTTACCTCCAGTAATAACCCCCCAATGTAGGTGTTTGAGGTTTGTTTCTTTAATAATACAGCCCATTAATTATTCTTATGATCATACTTTCTAGTCATATCCATAGTCACTGGTTTTCTCTAGAATTTTATCTAATGATCTGAAATTCTCAGTTTCCCTCTTTACTTTAAAAGCGGGTGGTCCTTCGTAATTTAATTTACTACTTTAATTATTAATTAATCAGAATCAAGCCCAAATATCCCACATTATGGTCCTTATCGAACCGGATAAGCATTAAATTTATAATTAAAATATTAACCATTAATAACTAATCCTTGTGTGATAGAAGCTAAACTAACTATTTAATTAATTGTGTCAACTAACAGTGTAACACATCAGTTAGTCTAGATCACACTAACATAGCTACCTTATACATAGCTTCAGTGGGTCATAACCAATTACCCACAACATTTAGACCTACACTTCATACTGAAGTAGAATCCTTAGGTCACCAAGAGCAACAGCTCATAACCTTATATTAATCACTAACACCAATTAAGTGTTGACCATTTAGGCTATACCAATGTTTCAATGTATGGCTGTCAGCAGACTGTCCATTATAGCCTGAATCCATGTTATAATTACTGATTCACTCAAGTCAGTGGATCATTAACATTTAGGGATCCAGTATACTAATATAAATTACTGATCTCATACTATTTAATCATTACTAACCCTGATAATATTTTATTCCACAATTAGGAGTACATTCAGGAGTTAGATAATATTTACGGCAGTAGAATACTTGCCAAACACAATTAATTCTTTTGTGTTCATTTAATTTCTTATACACATAATTACACAAGTGTATATTATATAAAATACAAAAAACCCAAAAACACAGCACAATTATTTGCACATTACTGCACCATAATATAAACTTATGCCAACCTTCAGTAGGTAGCAATTTAGGCTGTGATTGTGTTGAATTTGGCACAAGCACAGACTAAATATAGTTGTAGTTTCTCAAGTAGAAATTCCCACGACTAGGCTTGAGCTAGTTAGTGAGACACATATTATTCTTTTGTGCTGACCCTATCAAGGGTGGGATTAACCATTTATTGTGTAATTATTTTATTGCATATTTCTATGTATGTCTTTGAGTGTTACTGTAAGTCTACTACCCATCCGAGGCTGATTTAGAAGAGCTAAGATGAGGAACACCTGTAGTGAGACTAAGGTACCACTCAAATCTTAGTTGCTTATTATTAGGTAGGTAGCTAACCTCTAAATGAGGTAAATTACAACCAGCCTCAAGAAATATTAGGCTGTCAATAATTATACCTGCTCTGCATCAAGGAGCAGACACTATAGCTATACCACTAGCTACATAAGCCCTATCAGGCTATAAATCATTATACCTGCTCTACATCAAGGAGCAGATACCATAGCTATACCACTAGCTACATAAGCCCTATCAGGCTGTCAATAATTATACCTGCTCTGCATCAAGGAGCAGACACCATAGCTATACCACTAGCTACATAAGCCCTATCAGGCTCAATTTACCGCAAGAATGAATCCTTTAGAAAGGAACGCAAGATTCTTGACAGCTCTTCAAGGTCCTTTAGGAAAACTGCTTATGAAATGTCATTTCTGTGTCGAAACTGACCCAGGTGACGTCTATAGACTAGCAAGTTCCATAAGGATCGCCAGCCAAAAATATGACTATATCAAGACTGTAATCGAGTCCCACAGGAATTTACTCCAAGTCGGTCATACTGTCTCAGACCACTTACGTCTAACAGAATCTGATCTCGATAACTATGAACATTCTGTTCAAACCAGTTTAGACCGATATAAGGAGGTGCTTGCGAGGCAAGATGTTCCCGAGTGGATAGATCAGATCATTAATAGACCTGTATCCAAGCACACAGCTCAGATGAAATACATGATCCTGCTGCCTGCTGAGACGCTAGAATCCGTTGCCCAGTACGTGGTTGCTGGGACACCTGTCTCTTTAAGTCAGAAGCTTAAGCCTGGTTCCTCTCCTTCCTCTTCCCCGGCGGGTAAGAAGGTTTCGCTTTCTTCCTCGGCCCCTACTTCTGCCTCTCTCGCTCCTTCCCCTCCCATTTCAGTGGTTGCGCCCCCTGTTCCTGCTATGGAGGTTTCTTTAGCCCCCGCTTCCCTCTCGGTTGCTGCCCTTGCTGAGGTTCGCTCCCCTCTTTCTACCCCTCCTCTTCCTGCTGCTGTCCTTGACTGCTCCTCTCCGTTGTCTCCTCCTCCGGACCCCGCCCGCCCACCTCTGATCTGTTCTCCCGTTTCCTTCCCTCCGTCTTTGCTCAGTTTACCCATGCCCCCTAACCCTGACTTTGCTGACCCTGATCCCGACCCTGATATTCTTTAACGTGCTCTGTTGCTCTTTCGCCTTTGTTTCTTCCTTGTTCTCTGTTTTTGTCCTTTCTCTTCTCGTCGTTGTCCATTCTTCAATGGAACGTTCGAGGTTAGTACGCCAATTTCCTCGAACTCCAACTTCTGATTTCGCGGTTTTCGCCCCTTTGTGTCTGTCTCCAGGAGCCAATGCTTGGTGCTCGTCCGGGTCGTTTTCGTGGCTATTCCTTTCTCTCCCCCCCCAGCCGTTGCTGGGGCTTCTAATTCTTCTGCTCTCTTGATTCGTGCTGATGTTCCCTTTGTTCCTTTACTTTTTCCTTCACCTCTCCATTGTTCTGCTGGTCGTATCTTTGTGGGGAAATGGTACACAGTTTGTTCCATTTATCTCCCCCCGAGTGTCCCGCTTTCTCTTCCTGATTTGAAACACCTCCTTGACTCCTTGCCGGAGCCTGTGCTCCTGCTGGGTGACTTCAATTGTCGTCATTCTCTTTGGGGTGACGTTCTGACGAATACCCGGGGTCGCCTCCTTGAGCCGTTTCTCCTCTCTTCTTCCCTGTCTCTTCTGAATTCTGGTGAGCCCACTCATTTGGACTCTCGGACTCGCACTCTTTCTTGTCTTGATCTTTCTCTCTGCTCTTCTTCTCTTTACTTAGATTTCACGTGGCAGGTTCTTGATGACCTCCATGGAAGTGATCATTTCCCCATCCTTGTTTCCTTTTTCTCTTTTCGCCCTTCCCTCTCTTTCCCTAGGTGGCAGTTTGCTAAGGGGGACTGGACCCTATTTACCCTCAGTGCTGCTCTCTCTGACCTCTCCCTTCTGCCTCTCTCTCGCGCTCTCCTCCTTTTTCATGACACTGTCTTCAACGCTGCCCTCCGCTCTATTCCTCGCTCTTCCTCTCGGGGTCCACGGAAGTGCGTTCCCTGGTGGAATGCGGACTGTGCTCATGCTGTCCGCTGTAAGCGTGCAGCCTGGAAGAGGCACCGCCGTAGGCAGACGACCGATTCTTTTCTTTTCTTTCGGAAAGCGAGTGCGGTGGCCCGAAGGGCCATCCGTACGGCTAAACGTGAATGTTGGGCATCTTATGTCTGGACAATTACGTCCGAAACCCCTCTGGCCCAGATCTGGAAGCGTATCCGCAAGATAGCGGGTAAGTTCGTTCCCGATGTTTCACCGGTCCTTCACCTCCATGATACTCTTGTGGCGGACCCGTTGCAGGTCGCTTCCGAACAGGGTTCCCACTTTTCTTCTGTTAGAACTGGTCTTCATCTTCCCCAATCTTTCCTTCTTCGTAAACCTGTCCTTGAGTCTCGTCCTTTAGATTTCTGCACTCATCTTCAGCTTCCCTATAATGATCCCTTTTCTCTCTCTGAACTTCGTTCTGCCCTGGCCCTCTGCGGTTCTACGGCGGCGGGCTCCGATGGTATTCATTATGAGATGCTTCGCCATCTCCCTCCGAGCACGTCTCAGTATTTACTGAGTCTGTATAATCGGATCTGGGAGTCATCGTCAGTCCCTGAGGACTGGCTCGATGCCGTTGTCCTCCCTGTTCGCAAACCGGGGTCTCTGGGTACTTCCCCTAAGGACTTTCGCCCTATTGCTCTCACAAGTTGTGTCTGCAAACTCTTTGAACGTATGGTTAACGTTCGTCTGATGTGTTTCCTGGAACACCATCACCTCCTCTCCCCTTCTCAATTTGGTTTCCGCAAGTGCCGCAGCACGACAGATGTCCTGGTGAACTTGGAGGTCTATATTCGTACTGCTTTTGCTGCGAAGACCTCCGTTGTTGCCGTCCTTTTTGACCTGGAAAAGGCTTACGACACCACTTGGCGATATCATATTCTATCTCAACTTCATTCTTTTGGCCTTCATGGTCATCTCCCTCTCTTTCTCCGCAGCTTCCTCTCCCGTCGTTCCTTTCAGGTGCGCCTTGGTACCGCTCTCTCTGCCTCTTTTCGGCAATACGAAGGTGTGCCCCAGGGTAGTGTTCTGAGCACTACTCTTTTTCTGGTTGCCCTCAATGGTCTTCTTTCCTCTCTTCCTTCTGGTGTCTTCTCCGCTCTCTATGTCGATGATCTTACCCTTTGCTGTCAGGGTGATGATTCGCCTCTCCTTCAGCGCCGGCTTCAACTTGCAACTGATGCCGTGTCGTCTTGGGCCACCGATCATGGCTTCAAGTTCTCTACTTCTAAGACTTGTGTTATGACTTTTACGCAGAAACGGGTTGTTCTTCGTCCCTCTTTGTCACTTTATGGTCATCCCCTTGAGTACAAAGATTCCGCGAAGCTTTTGGGGTTATTCCTTAACACTCGTTTGTCTTGGTCTCCCCATATCTCTTACCTCCGTGTTGAGTGCTCTAAGGCCCTTACCCTCCTTCGGGTCTTGTCCCATACTTCTTGGGGGGCAGATAGGCGCAATCTCCTTGCTTTACATTCCTCTCTCGTCCTGTCTAAGCTCGATTATGGTTGCCCTGCTTACTCGTCTACTTCTCCTTCTACTCTTCGCCGTCTTGATGCTTTGCACCATACTGGGTTGTGCCTCAGTTCTGGTGCCTTTCGTTCGACTCCCGTCCTTAGCTTGAATGTTGACACTGGCTTCCTGTCTCTCCAGGACCGCTGTGATCGCTACTGTCTTCGCTATCTTGCGCGGTCCTTGCAACATCCTTCCTCTCGCCTCTGTCGTGCTTTAACTTTTACCCCTCCTGCGGTTCCTGTTCCTCTTCACCACCTCCCTCTTTCTGTCCGGTTATCTCGCCTACAGGATTCTCTTTCCGTTCGTATTTCTGATGTTTCTCCTCGTGTTGTTCCTTCTTTGCCCCCGTGGAGAGTCCCTCTTCCGCGGTTTTGTACATCCTTGACCCGTATCACTAAAGCTTTTACCCCTCCTACGGTTCTAAAACGCCTTTTCCTCGAGCACTTTTCTTCTCACTCCCGCTCCGTTTCTGTCTTCACTGATGGGTCTAAGTCTACGGATGGTGTTGGCTACTCTGTTGTTTTTCCTGATCGCACTTATATGTGTCGCTTACCTCCGGAGACTAGCATCTTTACAGCAGAGCTTTATGCTATTCTCTATGCTCTTCGTCTCCTGTTTTCTCGTTGTCAGTCTTCCTTTGTAGTTGTTGTTGACTCTCGTAGTGCCCTCATGGCTCTCGGGTCCTTTAATCCGGTTCATCCAGTAGTTGTCGAGATCCAGCATTGGCTGTTTCTCGTTCACAGTAAATTTAAGTCGGTTGAGTTTTGTTGGGTTCCCAGCCATATTGGTGTGTCTTTAAATGAGCGTGCGGATGCTGCCGCCAAGGAAGCTGTCCGCTCTTGTCCCATCTCTCGTAAAGGCATTCCATATTCCGACTTTTACCCGGTTATCCATTCCTCAGTCCTTACCCGTTGGCAGGCTTCTTGGTTGTCTGTTACTGGTAACAAGCTACGTACTCTGAAATGTTGTGTTTCCTCGTGGCCGTCCTCCTTCCACCGTAACCGGCGGTGGGAAACAGCTCTGGCGAGGTTGCGTATTGGCCATACTCGCTTAACCCATGGTCACTTGATGGAGCGCCGCCCTGCTCCTTATTGTCCTAGTTGCATTGTCCCTCTTACGGTCGTGCATGTCCTTCTTGAATGTCCTGACTTCCAGGACGAGCGTGCGTCTTGCTTTCCGACCGCCCCTCGCGGTCACCTGTCCCTCGATAGAATTCTTGGTGACTCGGATACTTTTGATATCGTTCGCCTTATGCGTTTTTGTTCTCGTATTGGCATCCTTCGTGATATTTAGCGCCCTCTGATTATTTTGCGCATTTGATGGTGCTACATAGCCTTCCCGGTTTGGTGCCTTCTTTTGATAATTACTTACTTACTTTGTGATTTATAGACAATGTATTTTCTTCAAGTCTCCTTGTGTAAATATAAATGATTATGTATAACATGTTTTATCGAGTATCCCATGATTTGAGAGCAATTGACATTTAAAATTAGTATATTTCTTCCAAAAAATCTTTTTACCTTCCTAAGAATATAATCGTTAAGAAAACTGCCTCTAGACATGCGCCCCTAAATATACTCAACCAAACCAATTACATACATGTCCAACATTTGCTTCAAACAAGCCAGTGATTGCAGAACTGTCTGAAGCCTTGCCGTTGCTTGTTTGATGAACATTTATCCACAAGGTGGTGGGCACAGGCATGTCCGTAGGTGGTAGCTGTTTTGAGGTGATTAGCCAGTCGGTTATCATGTTTTTTTGGTCACTGGGAGGTCGTTGGTCTTGGTGGGTTGTATACCATATGTTGAACGCTCATTTGGATTGTCAGTCCATACTTTATGGTTGCTATAGTGGGGCAAGATATTGCTTGACAGTATTTATGAGTACAGCTGCTGACATCATTTTTGACCAGAATAGTGACCGTAATGATGGCTTCAGCACCGATAGTTTGTGGGTTACTTATAGTTTCATGGACTTTTAAAGCTCTTAAGGTCCTTGGTTGCGTCGCAGTAAAGCAGGGGGATTTTCTGTGACTGTTTGGCAGAAGATGCATCCCCAGTAGTCTCCCAGTTGCATGTGTGACCTAGACGAGGTCTATACAACCGAACTGTTATTTACTTGTGGATTTCTTTCAGGAAATGAAGTTCGTACAGTAGGGATAGCAACCCCTAAAAGTTTGCTTTTCTAATATATCAAATAGGGGAAAAAACAGCCACTAAAACAGATTGGTCAGACAACTGATCAAAAATAATGCTTATTTTCAAGAAGTATTTAGTCTTTATTTACTAATGAAGAGCTTAACATTAGGCCCTTCAACCAGACTAGTCTTCATTGGTGATTGACTAGTTTAGTGCTTACAATGGTTCTCCTTTGTAAGAACTAAAGTTTTTAAGTAAATCGATAAATTAAAGCCAAACAGGTTCCCCAAGGGCAGACGAAGTCTTTAACAGTGTACTTAAAGCATGTAAAGACGAGCTCTATGAGCCATTCTCCCGCATTTTTATTAAATCATTAGAGTTGTGCAGTGCGCTGGAGTCGTGGAGGGTTGCCTATGTGGTACACATTAAGAAAGGAGTAGATCAACTGCGTCGAACTAACGGCCAATTAGTTTAACGTCTATTGCTGGAAGATTACTTCAAACTAAAATTGCAAAAGTGTTTTCTACATGTTGAAAAGCAAGTTAAATAAATGATTTACAACATGGTTTTAATAAGGTCACTCGCTGTTGACAAATTTGATATTCTATTCCAGCATAATTGAGGCAGTTGATAGTGGAAAGGTTTGCAATGTTTTGTACCTTCACGTAAGGAAAGTTTCTACTAAGACTAGTTATTTCAATGGAAACAGTTAATATAACAACTTCATTGTTAACTGTAAGAGTCCTATTGGCCAATACGTGGCAACAAATAATTATATCCACCCAAACCCCATTCATATATAGGTCTAACCTACGCTTGAAGCATTCAAGTGATCCTCCTCCTATTATGTTACGTGGTAATTGGTTCTACAAATCAGCGACCCTGTTACTGGTATCAATTTATTTGATACTGAAAATGGAAGGTGTAGTGAGTGAACTGGTGCTAGCGAGCTAGCTATATGGAGCTCTAAAACAGACAGAGTTGGATTCCCCGCGGGAGGAATTACGACAGATGGAGGAGCTAAGACAGACGAAACAACGTCACAAGGAAGCAAAGGAGGAGAGCAGCAGTAGAGGGTCCTTGTCTTGGAATATTGTATGGGACGGGGGTCTTAACTGGCGAGGCCGCTTACAGATGTCAAAGACTTCCAAGTCATTAACTTTTGCTGAAAGAGGAGTGTTGCGGGGAGACTGCCGTTCACTCGAAAGGCAAGACAACGAAGGAGCCAAGGTCCCTCAGAGTGTTCACAAATTATAGGAAATAGCTAAGCGAATTTTGCTGATGGGAGATTCCCATACGAGGTATTTGGATAGAGCATTTTGTACCAGAGATAGAGGGAACAGGTTAAGGGTTTGTTATCTCGGAGCAGGAATTGGTGATGTAGTAAACATTAATTACATAATGACTGCAAACGTGAACAAACCCATTATTTATATCAGTGTATATAAAATATTTTCACACGTTCCATAATGCTATAATGTGTTGCTTAAAGAAGAAATTCTCATAATTATAGATAATCTTCTGCTTCATTATTCCCAGCTCTGGTAAGCTAGTTAATTCAACAAAAATTAAAGTCACCCATGACAAATACTGTTTGACCTATATGCTTTAGGTATTTCATCTCAGATGATTTGCTTCAATTCTACCCTTGGTGGCCTGTATATAACTACTATAAGATTTTTAGCTTTTCAGTTAATTCTAGCCGGGTTAATTCTCTCGGGCGCCGGCGAGAAACAATGGGCAGAGTTTCTTTCACCCTATGCCCCTGTTACCTAGCAGTAAAATAGGTACCTGGGAGTTAGTCAGCTGTCACGGGCTGTTTCCTGGGGGTGGAGGCCTGGTCGAGGACGTGGCCGCGGGGACACTAAAGCCCCGAAATTATCTCAAGATAGCCTGATAGTTTGTATATGACTCGGTTTTAATTCCCGCCTGAGACTACATTTCAAATTTTCCCAAATACATATGCCTACTTCCCTTCCTCTTCTAATATATATACATTTGTGGACTAGTTTAAATCCGTTTATTTGATATTCAGCAATTTGTTCTTCGTTTTCTACATTCCATGTTTCGGTAAGTGCAATAATGTTTATTGTTTCTGTGCAGACAAGAGCATTTAAATCTTTTATTTTGTTTTTTAGACTCCTACTGTTCGTGTAATATACCTTAAGTGTATTATTATTTTTCTCCCCCCCCCCCCTCACAACACATACTTTTATTGCATCCTTTCTCCATATCTATTCCCATACCATTATCTACTAACAGTTTAAACCCACACACACGCCTGCCACCACAGGTTCCAACGAGTTGGTAACGGCAACAACCCCAGCCCGAGCATTCATGTCAACAAGAACAAATCCACAAGGGTTGTGATGAGGGATCAAACGCACGTCCAGGATGATCCCAGACGCGCGCCTTACTGCGCCACGACATTGAATCTGACAGACGACAGGTGCATCTGGGATCCTGCACGTAAGTTCGAACCCTCATCACAGCCCTTCTTCCTCTTGAGGTTATCTTGAGATGATTTCGGGGCTTTTTAGTGTCCCCGCGGCCCGGTCCTCGACCAGGCCTCCACCCCCAGGAAGCAGCCCATGACAGCTGACTAACACCCAGGTACCTATTTTACTGCTAGGTAACAGGGGCATAGGGTGAAAGAAACTCTGCCCAATGTTTCTCGCCGGCGCCTGGGATCGAACCCAGGACCACAGGATCACAAGTCCAGCGTGCTGTCCGCTCGGCCAACCGGCTCTTGTGGAAGAATGCCACATATGATCGGGATTCCTCCCTTGCTCCTAGCTAATTTTATGGTTGTCTTAGACCTCTCTATCAGTTCCTCACTCATATATCTTCCTACATAATTTTCACAAGCACTGATCCAAATAATGGGTTTGTTCCCATTTCCAGCCATAACATTCATGTTGTTTACTTTATCACCAATTCATGGTCCCGGATAGCAAACCCTTAACCAGTTCCCCCCTATCTCTGCCACAACAGGCTCTATCCAAATACCTCACCTGGGAACCTCGAACAACCAAAATTCGCTCAAGTACTTCCTTTACTTTGTGAGCACCTTAAGGGACCTGCGCTCCCTTCGTTGCCTTGTCTTTCGAGCGAACTGCCGTCTCTCTACAACACTTCTTCCAGCATGGCAAATGGGTTGGATGTCTCTGACATTTCCATGCGGCTTTGTCATAGTCTTATTAAGACCCCGGTCCTTTGCGACATTCCAAGACGAAGACTTTCTGCTGTTGCTCTCCTCATTTACTCCCTCTTGAGGTTGTTGCATCTGTCTTAGCTCCTGCATCTGTCCTAGCTCCTTCCACATGGAGTCCAACTTTACTCTGAGCTCCACATTGCTCTCCTCCTGGAAGTTGTAGTGAGTGAACTGGTGACAGTTCACTCACTACAACTTTCATTTTCAGTATCAGGACAATTGGAGCTCCATCTAACAAACCCTCTCACTGTGCCTCACTGTACATCTATTATGTTACCTGATAACTGGTTCCACAAATCCATAAACCTGTTATTAGTCGATTAATTGCCAGGTATCTCTAAAATCTAAACTTATCCATTTTATATCCATTGTTTTGCGGTTTTTTAATGTATACAATAACTTACTGACATTATTGAGGTGTAGAAGTGGATGAACGGGCATAACAAAGAAATATTAATAAGGTATTAAAAGTACCAACACATAATAAAACATGAAACAATGGATATAAATTTTATTAGTTTAGATATATGAAAGACCTGGGTAAATACTGGTTCGGTTACCCTTTGTGGAACACGTAGGATCCCTTGACTGTTTTAAGTGCAGGTTAGGCGTTCTACAGTTTCCTTGATTCTAATGTTTTCAATATTTAAGAAAGCAAATAGATCACCTGCGTCAAACTATCGGCCAATTAGCCTATCGTCTTAAAGTGGCTTAAATCGATAATTGTAAAAGCACTCTTCTTCATCTTGAAAAACAGATTAATAAAGATTCACAATATAGTTTTAATAACGGCCGTTTATTTGACAAATTTCTAGCAATCTATTCCAGCATAATAGAGGGAGTTGACTGGTGAAAAGGTTTGTCATTGTGTACGTTGACGCCAGAAAAGGTATTACAGTGCCACATGAAAGTAAACACGACATTATCACGGTATCAGGGGGTGGTCTCTTTCGGTGGATTAAGACATCGTTATACCAAATGTAGTAAGAGATACTATAAATGAAGTTTAGTCCGAGTGTGAAACTTTTAAATTAAGGCACTGTCCTGACACCTTTGTTATTTATAATATATAAATGAAAATAACACACTATTTTGAAAACTCAACGAAACGTAGAATGCATATTTCAGTCCCAAACAAGGACCCTCTTCAGCAATGTGGAAAAAATATGTTTTAGATTCGGCTACTGGCTACAAAATTTCTTTGTAGCACGAGCCGTAATTGAGGTTGGTTATTCGCGGTAACCTTCTTACTGTGACATTTAGGTCAAAGTTTTAAATAGAAGGGGGGGGGTTGTTTTGGCGCACTTGTTAAGGATATTATGTAGTTTTAGATTCAGCTACTCAGAACAAAACATGCCAAGTAGCATGGGGTATGGTGAGCCAGTAAGTGGAGGCTCTTCGGAGCCATTATCTGTATCAATAGCTGATACTAGAGATCTGGGGATGGATGAGATGGATGAGGGTCTTCATTGTGGCTTCTATCCCCGGAGGGCTGGTTGCATCAGTTATGGAGCTGGTGGGGTACGAGTAGACTTCCACGTCTTCCGTTGTTTTCTTTGCCCGAAACTTTAGCCGAGCCGTGCTGTCGTTGGAGTTTGGTGAGGTGGCCTCAATGAAGTCTTGTTCCGAGTAGGTGTCGTAGTTGTGGTGCGGCGGTGGAGCTCCTAAAATTTCCTCGTCTGATGAGTCTGCAACATCCATAGTTGGTGTTTTCGTCTTTCGTCTCGCAGCCTGATGTAAGCTCAGGTGTCGTAGGTTGGTGGTAGCTATTTCAGGAGCGTTGGTGGTGGTGGTAGCATTTATAAATAGCACGTCTGCTAGCGTGGCTGCTAAGATGGTAATGGTAGGAGTGTTGGGAGCTGGAGAAGGAAATGCCTCTGTTTGGGCAGCCCAGGTCTTGTCTGGTTATGGAGTCTGTTGAAATCGACATCATGGTCGTCCTGGTAGTAGTCTCCGGAGTGGTAGTGGAGGCAGTGAGACTTGCGCCAGGGGCTATGATGGGGGCCAGGCCATTGGCTAGGTATAATGCGTTCAGTTCACTGACAAAACGGTGGTTGTCTGGTCCGGCAAGCCTCTCCACTAGTCTAATAAGACCAGGGATAATGCCTGCACGTGATGCAGGGGGCTGCGAAGGAGCCTGTGGGGCCTTGGGTTCCCATTGTGAAGGCTGGGTCGCCTGGTGGGAGGAGCTACTATTTGGTAAGACTGGAAAGTGTTCTGGTCGCTCGGTGGGTGGGGAGCTGAGGTGGTGGGTTGAACCCTGGGCTCTGGTTGTGGTGGTAGAAGGGTTGCTTCTCTTTGCTTCAACCTGGGCCTTGATGTTTTACCGTATGCGGGGAGAGCGGTAGGAAATTGTGGGGTGATTGTCCTCGCAGAGGAAGCAGTGATGGGTTGTTGTCTTGCATATGTAGTATTGATGGTCTAGTTCGCACGGGCTGCACTTTTGGAGGGGGGTGCTGACACTTGTTGGGGTGGGAGAGCTCGTAGCACTTTAAGCACTGCTGGAGGTCCTGGAAATGTTCCTTTTATTTTTACTTGGTGGGGTGGAATTTGTAAGCGGAAACGGTAGAAACCTTGTGTGGCAGCCTGTGTGGCAGCCTGTGCAGCTGCGGCTATGGTGGTGAAAGTAATCTTCTTTGATGATTTGTTGGTGCTACAGAACTCTAGGTTGATTACTCTCAGGTTCGTATTTTCGGCCTCAATACTGCCCATAATTTTATGTTGCTGTCGGTCAGCGATCCACTGGTTGGTCCAGCTGGTAAAAACAGTTCTTCCGGCGAGGAACTGACGTGGGAAGTGAGGACGTAGGTGGTGCTCCTTGCTTAGTATGTCATCGTTGGTCAAGTGTTTTTCTAGTTCTTCCTCACATGAAAGAGCACGATATTACTACCTTCCTGACTAATATCAGAGGGCGTGATGCCGGCCACGTCCTTCAGGACCTTCAGAATATAACTTTTCCCGAAAGAATGACCGTCAAAGATGATGGCTCTAACCTTTAGACGTTTGGGTCGCATTGTGTCCACACCCTCAACGGGTCGCAGTGAGAAGGATATGACGGCTGTACCTACCTTTATGGTGTCAGGTCAGGTGTACTGGAGAGAGAAATTTCAATAATATCCTCACGTTCAAGGATGCAAGGGAGAAAAAACTTTAACCCACACAAAAGACAGGTCGAGTCCAGTACTTCTGAAATCAATATTGATTTGTCAGTTTCAGGTGCACCAACTTCAAAAATTCCAATTCCAACTTCCATGGCGAGTTCATCTGGCGGATGTCACGGTAACAAACAAATTCCAATATCAAAGAGGACTAAAGATCCTGCAATGGAATGCGCAAGTGATGTGCACAAAATTGCAACACTTCTAATGCATAACAACCAAAGGCACAGACATCCTACACTACAGGAGAGGTTGCTTTGAGACGGATTAGAACCTAAAATTTCAGTCTATCGAGGCTTCTTCCTAGAACTCGCTAACGCCGAACGCGATCGTCTGAAGGAACAAGCTGCTCTTCAGAGAGAAGCTCTTCAGCTCCAGAAAGAACAAGCTGCCCAAGAACGTGAGCGTGAGAAAGAACAAGCTGCCCTACAACGTGAGCGTGAGAAAGAACAAGCTGCCCTACAACGTGAGCGTGAGAAAGAACAAGCTGCCCTACAACGTGAGCGTGAGAAAGAACAAGCTGCCCTACAACGTGAGCGTGAGAAAGAACAAGCTGCCCTACAACGTGAGCGTGAGAAAGAACAAGCTGGCCTACAACGTGAGCGTGAACAGAAACAGCTTGAGTTAAGAGAACGTGAACTGGAGATACAACGTGAACACGAGAAGAAACAAGCCGCCATGGCTCTAGACCAGCGTAAAAGAGAGTTTGACCTAGAAACTACACACCACACTCGGCGCCAGCATCAGCAGAAGCTACCCTTCCAGTACGTTTTAACCTTTCTCATGCAATTAAGTTGATGCCTTCTTTTTTTGAGGCAGAAGTAGATGTAATTTTTACTTTATTTGAGGCTCTAGCTACCCAACTTAGCTGGCCTCAGGATCAGTGGTGTGTGCTTCTCAGGTCTCATTTAACAGGTAGAGCTGCAGTGACTCTCAGTACTATGGCATCCGAAACCGACTAAAAGCTATTGAAAAAGGCAGTGCTCGATGCCTACCTCCTTTCCTTCGAGACCTACAGACGTAAGTTCGGGGATTACCTTAAAGCAAGTGCTACCATTTGCTTAGAGTTTGCAAATAACAAAACGCTATATTTTATGAAGTGGCTGGAAGCCGCACAAGTCTCCACCTTTACAGATCTCGTCAACCTCATCCTGGTAGAAGAATTCCCCAGGCGTGTACCTAATCCTATACGTCTCTACTTAGCCGACAAGGAAGAAACCGACCTTACTAGGTGTGCTCAGTTGGCGGACTCCTACAGTCTTATTCACAGAGTACCATCCGACCCACCATCTAGTAAGACCTCCTGGTTTAGTCCTGAAAAAGTGAGTACCAGTAATGTGAACTCCTCGTTGTATTGCAATTATTGCAAAGACTACGGGCATGCCATAAAAAATTGTACCAATCCTCACTGTAAGGTCAGCAGTGAGACTAAGCCCAAATCACCTTCTCCTAAAATTCATACGAGTCCTAAGCCTGTGATTAATATTTTTGTTTAATCCACTGATCTCTCTCTCTTCAACAGACACTTGTACTCCGGAACAGTCTCTGCCAGCAGTGAAGATTCGGAGGAAAGGTTCAAAGTAAAGATCTTGAGGGGCACAGCTGCTCTACAGTCCATTCTTCTGAAGTCAGCTGTACCCAACGTCACCTACACCGGAGAAACTGTCCTCATCACGGACCTAACTGCCACTACTCCATATCCACTTCCCCCGAAATCGCTTGGATTGTCTGTTTATGCAAGATGAAGTCCAAGTCGCCATCCGGGAAAAGCCTTTTTCCCATGTCAGTTCAACTTCTCCTGGGCAACGACTTGGCAGAAGATCAACCACTTGCGAATTAATCATCGACAAACCCCAGGTATGCGACTCTGCAGTGGAAAATCCTGTCTTGCAGTTTGTTAAAGAAGAGGTCCAAGCAACTGATGATTCAGATGACCTCTCCCTTCCTGTTATGGTGACGAAGAGGGTCACAGCTGCTTGCCCAAAACCAGCTGCTGCAGCTGTTTAAGATTCACAGATCCTCCCACCGAATCCCACCAGGCTGGAGTTCCGTAAGTTGCAGAGAGAGGATCCCTCCTTAACATCTTTATTCTTACAGGCTGAGACACAACCTAACACTATCCCTGGTTTCTTTGTAGTAAACAGTGTTATACCGGCATTATAGAACCAAGAAATTGAAGGAGGACGACGATCGGGCCAACATTAACCAACTGGTAGTTCCCACCAGCCTTCAATCAGCGTCTGGTCCATGGATCTCACTCACACTACGGCTTCTACAAGACCTACAAGGCCCTGAAACAGGACTACTACTAAAGTTAACTTTAAACTATTAAAGGCATCCCTGATACAGGTACCAGTGTCTTCTGAGCCGTTCAGCCACACCATCAACTATGATGAGCCTCTGTCCCAGACAAGCTTAGGTAATGTTCCTGTATATACTATCCCGTGTTCTACCATCAGGTATTCTACAGCAGTTTCCGTCCAGAACAGTATGGCTGCTAACGTTGTGAAACACCTCGGGAAACAGTGCCCGCAGTACGGACATCTCCAGGAAAGTCAGAACAAGTGTGATACCATCTCTCACAACCGTTGTAAGACAATCTACGCCTCAAAGGTATTTTCTAATCCTTCTCGTTGTACTTGGCCTAACTACAATGGTTCTAAATTCTCGATCTACTCCAACACCAGGAAAGATCCTTCTCTCTACGAACCAAATCTATGTGAACGTGTTCCTCCAGACAACTTTACAAGCCCTCAGCTAAAATATTGTAAGACAAACTTACCTTCCATTGCATTTGAAAGGCATAAATCCTTGTCTTGTACTAACCCCATTCTCGCCCTTCCAGGTATTAGAAAACCCTCAGTCTTCCACCCTGGCTATAGGAACACCATCATACCGCAGCGAGATGGGATCATACACTCCAACTACAATCGTCAGAGAGGAGCCACTCAACATCCTGCCCGACGTGTAACACAACGAACCCTTCAATCTACGAGGTTGCAACTTCAACTTCTCCTCGGTCTTCAACATTCTTCGGTCCATCCAGCAGGCCCAGTTCAACCTCAGTCTAGTACTCCGCTGGGTCCTGTAGCTCAACTTTAACCTCTTCTAAGGCCTCAACATTCTTTGGTCCCTACATCAGGATCAGTTCTCCAAACTTCGCTGAATCCTGCATCACTATGTGAACAACATGTATCACAATTTCCTTCGGTTCCTACTGCTAGCCCAGTTCTCCCATCAGCGCTATGCTGGGCCTTGCATCAGACGAACCATCTCGCCATCCCCTTGGATCACTATTCTCGACGATCCATTCAGCAGGCTCAATTCACTAGCAAATTCATACTTTACAGAGTCCTCCAGAGCTATCTCAACATCTTCTACACGCACCATTCTCTTCAGTTTCTGCAGCAGACCCAGTTCAACCAACTAACACCTATATTTGCTTCACTGGGCTCTGTATCTGCAGAACTTCATGATTACCATCTACTATATCAAGGACTCAGACAACGTCGTCGCCGATGCGCTTTCCAAAGTCCACGAGGTAGAACATTCCACTCCTACTATTCTACACACCGCTGCAGTCGAATAGGCAATAGGAGTAGGCTTCGGGGGGAGAGCTGTCACGGTAATCTCTCCAGAAAGAGATTCGGCCTGCTCCATCATCACCTATTCTATCATACTACGTCTATATATTAAAGAACTGCAGCCACAAAAGCAACACCACCATCTCTCAAAACGTCTAGACAGTACCACCACCAGTCTACCTTCCCCACTGCCCGTAACCCTCCTCGCACATGGTGATGCCACGGGATCATGCCACCTCTAAAACAAGCAGTTAAAGTGAGCTGGTTCCTAGTTATCGACGATATCAGCGCCACCTGAACGGCCGTCTTTCCATATAAATAGAAGCCAGCCACCACCACGATTCATATTACTCCTGAGTGCTCTACTGAGTAGACCTGTTGACATATCTCGGTGTGGTAACAGGTTTATGCAGTCTAGCTCATAGTATTCTAGCACCATATTTTTTAATTGCACATTAACATAACGTAAATTTAATTGTTTGTCTGTCTTGTTTGCTTTGCACTCTTTGTATCAAGCCAAGCTTGGATATTATTTTTTTGTCTTGTAATTTTTTTAAAGTTATTATTAATAGGTAAAGTATTTTTTTATTTTTTTTCTGTTGTGTGCTTTATCCTACAGTTGTCACACAGTGAAGTTAGTCTAATTCTTTTTTTTTTTACTTTTTTTTTTGCTTTTTTATATGATTGGCATTCCATCTGCTCTAGAGAGACTGCACGAACATCATTTTTTCTCGTCAATATATATATATATATATATATATATATATATATATATATATATATATATATATATATATATATATATATATATATATATATATATATATATATTTAGTTTTATTTAATTTTATTGCATTGCTACAGTTTACAGAGAACACACACTTATAGAACAATATAACAATCAGTGTTCGAAGACCTTGTCCAGCTCTTCGGAGGTTGGGTGCGTACCCAAGATACAGCACGCATTTCCCCCTCTGAACTGCGACACTGAGGTGCTGGAACATGAAACTGGCCGCTCTTGAGTCTTTAGTTTTCCCAATGAGGTCCTCACCCACCTCCTTTAGGAACTTAAGTGCACATTTACCCAAGGCGCCCAGAGTCTCAGAGCCTATCGGAACGAACCTGTAACAACGTTCTAGGTCTCTGTACTTGTTGGTTTTCTGGGTCTCCCTGAAGGTGGCTGCCCCACCTCCCTCAGCTGCGCTGTAAGGCAGATAGGTATCAGCCAATGTAGACCCACATGTGTAATCCCATACGACCTGTTTACCTTCCCTCCATGGCTGCAGGGTGACTACATCTGGGCGTTTTTGGCTGTTGTCAGGTCTGCACATCTGAGGTTTCCTTTGTGTTGGACACCCAGCTGAAGCCAAACTTCTCTTGATGATGTCATTGACTGCTTCATGTCTGGCAAACTTTCCCTGTGACTTAAGACAGATGAGACCATGGCTGCCATGTGCCAACACCCAGGCAGGTGCCCAAAACGCTATGCATACTAGTGGATTTAGGTGTTGTATGTTATAGCTCTATCTATAAATCCAACATTGTTTGTAACTAATCCTCTTTGTATGTACCTTTACCTGAATAAACATTTCATTTGGTTTGATATTGGTCCGCCTGTGCATGGCTGCAAATACACCGATGATCGGTGGAGATAGGGGTGGCAAGGCGCTGGGCAACACCAATACTTAGATCCAGATGGTCCAGGCGGGTGCCGAAGGCAGAATTAGGAACTGCCAACAAAAAGTCCACAGCATGGGGAACTTGCACAGCTAGAAGACGTGCTCTGTCTTTCCCGGAAGCTGCCTCCAGCAATGATGTGGAGATGTTCTCCACTATGGGGCTATCCCATTTGTACTGTTTGCAGTCATTTGGAAAAGTTGGTCGAGGGTGAAAGTTGGCAAGATTGTCCCACTGATCGGCTCCTTCCGCGAATTAGGGATCATGAATCCCAAATGAGTCTCTTAGGTATTCTGGTAGTAATTCTTTAACTAATTCACCTGTAGCACTGGTCGAGGATAAGAATGCCGGCAATGCTAACTATGTCGCCTTTCGAATACCTATCCCCCCGAGTCTAACTGGGAGCGTTGCTTGGTCCCATTGGTCATCTTGCAGGGAGAGATTTAACACTTTCTTGGTTCTTGACCTTATATACCTGCTTGTGAGTGAGTCATAGTCTGTTAATTTTCGGCTGTGGAAGGAGGGAAGGGAACTATCGGGGGAAAGCGCCAAGCCATTTAGGCTATTTAGCACTAGGAAGGGGTGAGGATAAGGATTTGGGATGGGACGGGGAGAAGGAATGGTAGCACACCTTAGGAAATAGGGCAGTCTGGGCAAAGTCAGGCACCTAGAGAGAAGATACAAAGCATCATGGGCATCCAAAGCCACTATTCTTTCCCCCATCCTCCTCAGGTCGTTCAGCTTTTCCTCGAGGACTACCTCAATAGCGCTCGAGCCCAGAGATGCTCCTAGCAGCACATTGTTGGTGGGAGCGATCACTTGGGCTCCTGGCAATATGATTCGTACTGCATCTATGATTGATTGGTTAGATGAGATGATTTCACACTTTAATGGGTTTAGGGTGAGTCCTAACTACTCTCCCTTAGATTTCACCAGCTGTAGATCTTCTAGCAGGGACTCCTGTGTCCCTGCCAGGGTGCCATCGTCCAGGAACCAGATGTTGAGTTCGCTGGTCAACCTGCCTGTGACCTCTTTAACAGCCATGCAAAAAAGGAAAGGGCAAGTGGGTCTCCCTGCTGGACACCTTCTGCAGAAACAACTTCATGTTCCCCAAACAACAGCGTCAGTTCCCTACTTTACCCTCGTGAAACGAAAGGGAGTAGAGAAGGAAAGCTTGCTCGAACTGCTTCCAGTACCACACCCCTTTTTACCTGGTTGAAGGCATTTTTAAAGTCTAATTTAATTAATGCCATATTTTCTGGGAGGTGCCTAATATAGGCTCGTGCTGCATGAGCTGCTGCTTCACAGCCATGGGGGACACCAAAACCTAGTTGATGGGGTCGAAGCATCACTGCAGCTTCCGTGCTGATGTTTCTGACAGCTGCCCTAGCAACAAGGCGCCGAAGTGTGTTACCCACGGCAATGGGTCTGACTCCACCATCTTTCTTCTTAAGGGCACAAAGGGATGCTCTGAAGAAGAAAGGTTTAATTGTATCTGGGATCAACCCAGAGAGGCAGTCGTTGACCAACTTTGTGGCCTCTGACAGTAGTGTCTCGGCAACTTCGCCGAGAACTGGGTTTACCATCTCCTTGAGGTGCTGAGGTCTTACTCCAGTGTATCCCCGTGCCGAGCCTGGCGGAAATGACATGATGGCTTTGTATACCTCAGACGCTTGAAGGAATAGAGGTCCCATGTCTGGGACATTTGTGTCCTGAGCAGTGGGTTCCCATGGTACTCTAGGAGGGTGCTTCTCTCTCAGCGAATAGGCGGTAGCGGTATTTCTAGGGGCGATTGTGTTTTCGCTGGTAAGTAACCTAATTGCTCCTACTGTGTTGCACTCTTCAATTTTTTTGGGTCACTTGTGTTCCTAGTTTAAAACTGTCATTGGAACTCTTGGGTCTGCCACGACGGTTTTTGCGTTGAGGAGGGATGGGGATCAAGCTGTCAGCTCTGGGGAAATTATTTATTGCCCTAGTGACTGATGAGGCTAGCGACTTGCCTCCTCTTGCAGGTACGCCTAAGCAAATATTGCCAAACAGGAGCAAATTATGCCATGCTTTGATGGTAACCGCAGCATTATTAAGATTTGCTGACCGTTCATTCACTTTCCTTAGAAGGTCTGTATATTTCCCTGCTGCAAATGGGCGCGCTGCTTTAGGAATGTGGAGTAGAGTTCTGGTGGTGGATGCTTTGATGGCCCCCAGGAGGTCATCTGATGACACGAAGTTTACTGGGATGTGTGGGGGTGCCTGAGGGACCTGCAGACCTTCTCTCTCTACAGGTAGCATCCATGAACCCTCACAGCCGTTGTGTTGGCATAGAGTTCCATCGTTTCTAAGGCTGTGAGATTCGTCACACACCCGACACGTTCCTCCGACTCATATGTTGTTGTAAATGACCAAAAGGGTAAGACTAATTATTCTAACTCGAATCTTCTTCATATTTCTTATGTTTTTCTTCACTGTCGAGAAAAGTTGAAAAATTACCCTCCAAAGTTCATTTTCCTCACTATATTTATGGTCTGATGCCTAGGGAAGCATTTCACAAGGCACTCCTTACTTCTTCAAAGATTAATTCTCCATACTCTGCCAAGGCTTATATTCGCTTTGAGTGAGATGATACAGAACATGATTGAGATGAACAAATGGATCAATGGGTATAGATCGGCTATTGCGTGTTCTATGTTCTTGCTTCTACTGTTTTTGTGTTTGATCGGGGTCTTGAAGTGGGTAGAATGTAATTATGTGTTAATTGGCTGTTGATAGTTGGTTTTGACTTTTTGAAGTGTAGGGCCTCGCTGATGTCGAGTCTCCTGTTGTCTTTGTATCTGTCGATAATTTGTGTGTTGCTTGTTAAGATTTCTCTGGTGATGGTCTGGTTGTGTGAGGGGATTATATGTTCCATGATGGAGCCCTGTTGTTTGTGCATTGTTAATCACCTAGAGAGAGACGTTGTTGTCTTGCCTATACTGAGATCTTTGGGGCTGAGAGTCCCCAAGTGGGCAATGCATAGACGACGTTGGTCTCTTTTAAGGCGTTCTGTTTGGTGTCTGGAAAGTTCTTCATAAATTGGTTTGCCGTTTGTATGTTTTTCTAGTAAATTGTTAATTGTATCTTCTTATTTGTGTTTGTGGGACAACGTTCCTATAAATAATATATTTTAGGACACTTTCCTCCGTTTTATGAACAGTCGAAAAGAAAATCCTGTAAAACACACTAATAACAGAGAGTTGTTAGTTGATTCTTCAGAGGTTGCATGGCGTTTGGAGACTTCAGGCTAAAAAGCACAAGGCACATAAGGAGTCAGCAGGCAGTTGAGTTGCTTGGCAAGAGGGTTTCCAGGTTTGTGGGTCTTGACATTCCCATATGCATAACCAGGTTTGTATTCCCAGGTAATCTTTGACAGGTGGAGTCCAGAATTCTTGGCATTCACAGTTTCAATCAATCTGATTATCTTCGTTTTCAATTCGGCTTTAGTGTCCCTCGTGACACTTTGGAATTTATTTTGGAGGAGGATGAGGTTCCTTTTTGCTAGATATTCGTCTTTTTTTTAAGAATAATGTATATTGGCGACTTGTCACCTCTCCTGACGACTATCTCCTTATTTTCAGGAAGGCCCTTAGCTTCTGCTATGAGCTCAGGGAACAGTATTGTGCTTCTGTAGTTACCTCGAATATTTCCTTCTGCAATAAGTTCCGCTTGCAAGGTGTCTTTAGTGGTAACCTTCACTTGCTTCTCGAGGTCGAATATGTCCTCCAATAGGAGTCTCCAACTCCACTTTCCGGGCCATCTCACTTGGTCTGGACATTACGTGACAGTTTATTCCCAGATTTAAGAGAGAGATTTGGTTCTCCGTGAGATTGATTCAGCAAAGTTTAAGAAGCCATTTCTAGGTCGAGGAATCGCCATAGGTCCTCCGAATAATGTTGTCAGTTTCTTGAGGATCCTGGTTTCGGTGCTGTGGCGATGTCAGGTCTTCACCGATGTTGGTGTGTCTCCATTGGTCTGTAGCATGAAGTAGTTGCGCTTTGTTATCGTTAATCTCTGCCTTGTGTAACTGATTTAGAATCAGATATTGACGATATTTTATCGTGAAAGCTTGATTTCTTTCTGCTGGGTCGTGCATTCTAATACTGGCATATTTTGGTAGCAGTTATTCATGTGAACGTATGTTGTTGAAAATGACCGAAAGGGGAAAGATTAATCATTCTAACACGAATCTTCTCAATATTTCTTATATATCTTCAATGTCGAGGGAAGTCGACATTAAATTAATTAACTCTCCAAAGTTTATTTTCACACTATATATATTGTCGGACGCCTAGGGAAGCGTTTCGCAAGGCACTCCATACATTTTCAGAGACAAATTTTCCGTACTCTGCCAAAGCTTATATTCGCTTTGGGTGAGGTGATACAGGACATGATTGAGATGCACAAAGGTATAATGTTTATTATATATATAATATAGAAGAGATATATATATATATTTAAGATATATAATATATATATATATATATATATATATATATATATATATATATATATATATATATATATATATATATATATATATATATATATATATGTCGTACCTAGTAGCCAGAACTCACTTTTTGGCCTACTATTCAAGGCCCGATTTGCCTAATAAGCCAAGTTTTCCTGAATTAATATATTTTTTCTAATTTTTTTCTTATGAAATGATAAAGCTACCCATTTCATTATGTATGAGGTCATTTTTTTTTTATTGGAGTTAAAATTAACGTAGATATATGACCGAACCTAACCAACCCTACCTAACCTAACCTAACCTATCTTTATAGGTTAGGTTTGGTTAGGTAGCTGAAAAAGTTAGGTTAGGTTAGGTTAGGTAGGTTAGGTAGTCGAAAAACAATTAATTCATGAAAACTTGGCTTATTAAGCAAATCGGGCCTTGCATAGTAGGCTGAGAAGTGCGTTCTGGCTATTAGGTACGACATATATATATATATATTTATATATATATATATATGTCGTACCTAGTAGCCAGAACGCACTTCTCAGCCTACTATGCAAGGCCCGATTTGCCTAATAAGCCAAGTTTTCCTGAACTAATATATTTTCTCAATTTTTTTTCTTATGAAATGATAAAGCTACCCATTTCATTATGTATGAGGTCAATTTTTTTTTATTGGAGTTAAAATTAACGTAGATATATGACCGAACCTAACCAACCCTAACCTAACCTAACCTATCTTTATAGGTTAGGTTAGGTTAGGTAGCCGAAAAAGCTAGGTTAGATTAGGTTAGGTGGGTTAGGTAGCCGAAAAAGTTAGGTTAGGTTAGGTTAGGTAGTCTATATGGACCAATGGGCTTTCTACAAACACTTCTATTCAATACCCATTGTTTCGTGTTCTGTCTTGTGTTGATGAAATTAATACCCTATTAATGCCACCTCTTGTTCTGTCTTGTGTTGATGAAATTAATACCCTATTAATGCCACCTCACCCCATCCACCTCACTAAAATGTAGATATAAAATCGGAGATGCGTAAGTTCTATTCAGTTGTGTATTTGTAAACTAAAGTCTTTGAAAATGTAATAAGTTTTACGAAACGCGCTCGTGTCGCGTCAGACTATAAAAAAAATGAATTTTGGAGAATTGATTTTTGATTTACCTCCAACAGTGAAAAGAAATGTACGAAAGATTGAAAAACTTCGTGTTAGAATTATTAATCTTACTTTTTCGGTCATATTTAATAATATATGTCTACAGGAAAGACTGCTACCAAAATATACTAATATTAAAGCGCACGACCCAGCAGCAAGGAATCAAGCCTTCACGATAAAATATCGCCAGAATCTGATTCGTGATCAGATATACAAGGCAGAGAATGAAATCAAAGACAACAAAGCGCAACTACTTCATGCTACAAACGAGTGGAGAAATAGCAACATCGACGAAAGTATCCGTACACGCATTGAACAACACCTCGACATCCTCACAGACCAACATCACCTCAGCACTGAAACAAGGATTATCAAGAAACTAACAACATTATATGGAGGACCTATGGCAATTCCACGACCAAGAGATGGCTTCCTGAACCTTGCAGGAATTAACCTCACTGAGGACCAAGTCACTCTCCTAAATCTGGGCATAAACTGTCATGTTATGTCCAGACCGAGTGAGATGGCCCGGAAAGTAGAGTTGGAAATTCTGTTGGACGACATATTCGACCTCGAGACACAAAAGAAGGTCACTACCAAAGATACCTTACAAGCAGAACTTATTGCAGAAGGAGGAAAGAATCGAGGCAATTACAGAAGCACCATACTGTCCCCCGAGCTCAAAGCGGCAGCTAAAAGCCCTCGTGAGAACAAAGAGATAGTTGTCAGGAGAGGTGACAAGTCGCCAATATATGTCATTCTTAAAAAAGACGAATATCTGGCGAAAATGAACATCATACTCTCTGACCAAACTAAGTTCCAAAGGGTAACGAAGGACACTACAGCCGAATTAAAAGCAAAGGTCAACAAACTGATCGAAACTGTGAACGCCAAGAAATCCGGACTCCACCTGCCAAAGATCATTGGGGAATATAAACCTGGATATGCGTATGGAAATGTCAAGAAACACAAGCCTGGAAACCCACTTCGGCCAATCATTAGCCAGATACCCACACCCACGTACAGACTGGCGAAGCGACTCAATGGCCTGCTGACTCCTTATGTTCCCTGCTCCTTCAGCCTGAAGTCTCCAAAGGAATTTGTTGACTTACTGCGGGGCACACGGGCCACAGGGATAAGAGCCTCGTTGGACGTAGAATCGCTGTTTACCAACGTACCTGTGGACGAGACAATCGGGATGATAGCCGACAGAGTGTATCGTGATCCAGCCTGTACTCCTCTTGACATACCAGAAAATATTCTGAGGAAACTACCCCAAGCTTGTACTAAAGAGGCACCCTTCTTGAGCCCGGATGGGCACATGTATAAGCAAGTAGATGGGGTCGCCATGGGTTCTCCCCTAGGTGTCCTGTTTGCAAACTTCTACATGGGTACCATCGAGCAAAAAGTCTCAGTCGACATGAACTTGAAACCGGCCATATACTGCAGGTATGTTGACGACATTTTTACACAGGTACCTGATGTCAGACATCTGCAGGAGCTGAAGGAGGCATTTGAGCAGAGTTCCGTGCTGCGTTTCACTTACGAGATGGAAAAGGATGGGAAGCTGCCCTTTCTAGATGTAACAGTCATGGAAAAGAGCGGAGGTTTCCACTCTGCAGTCTACACTAAGGAAACGAACATAGGAATGTGCCTAAATGCCAACAGCGACTGCCCAGACAGGTACAAGAGGAGTGTTGTTAACGCATATGTCGACCGTGCTCTCAGCCACAGCTCAGAATGGAAGCAAGTCGACGAAGAACTCTGTAGGGTAAGGCAGGTCCTGGTCAACAACGGCTTCTCCAATGGTTTCGTCGAAGACATCATAAGAAGGAAAATGAAACGCCATGCAACCTCTGAAGAGACAACTAACACAACACCTATACCCCCTATTAGACTATTTTACAGGAACTTCTTTTCCACAGCTCATAAAATGGAGGAAAGGGTCCTGAAAGATATTGTTAATAGAAACGTTATCCCTACAGACAAAAATCAGAGGATACAACTGACGATTTACTATAAAACCAGAAAAACGGCCAGCCTACTCATGAGAAACTCTCCAGACACAAAACAGAACGCTTTAAAAGAGACTAACGTCGTCTATGCCTTCAAATGCCCTCTTGGGGACTGTAAGCTCCAAAAAACCCAGTATATAGGCAAGACAACAACATCTCTTTCTAGGCGTTTAACGATGCATAAGCAACAGGGCTCCATTAAGGAACATATAATCTCTTCCCACAACCAAACCATCGCCAGAGAAATCCTAGTAAACAACACAGAAATCATCGATAGATACAGCGATAGCAGGCGGCTTGACGTTTGCGAGGCACTACACATCAAGAAGTCAACACCAGCAATCAACAGCCAATTAATGCACAACTATATTCTACCCACCTCAAGACTCCGCTCCAATATAGAAGCATCAAGAAATATGGACCAATAGGCTTTCTACAAACACTTCTATTCAATACCCATTGTTTCGTGTTCTGTCTTGTGTTGATGAAATTAATACCCTATTAATGCCACCTCTTGTTCTGTCTTGTGTTGATGAAATTAATACCCTATTAATGCCACCTCACCCCATCCACCTCACTAAAATGTAGATATAAAATCGGAGATGCGTAAGTTCTATTCAGTTGTGTATTTGTAAACTAAAGTCTTTGAAAATGTAATAAGTTTTACGAAACGCGCTCGTGTCGCGTCAGACTAGAAATGAAAATGAATTTTGGAGAATTGACTTTTGATTTACCTCCAACAGTGAAAAGAAATGTACGAAAGATTGAGAAAATTCGTGTTAGAATTAATAATCTTACTTTTTCGGTCATATTTAGTAATATATATATATATATATATATATATATATATATATATATATATATATATATATATATATATATATATATATATATATATATATATATATATATATATATATATATATATATATATATATATATATTACAAGACGTCTTGTACATACCAGTTGCGTTGCTCCTGGGAGTATGGGTTCGAGTCACTTCTGGGGTGTGAGTTTTCAGTTGCATATTGTCCTGGGGACCATTCAGGCTTGTTCGCATTTGTGTTCCTCACGTGTGCCCCAAAGAATGAGGTGATTTGGTAAAATGCTATGCCCAAGATTACTATCCGAGTGCCGGCGGTGGGGTGGTTCAAATAGCCTCGGCTATCACCTCATTTTGTCCGGTCGTGATGGTCAAGTGGATTAAGGCGTCTTGTACATACCAGTTGCGTTGCTCCTGGGAGTATGGGTTCGAGTCACTTCTGGGGTGTGAGTTTTCAGTTGCATATTGTCCTGGGGACCATTCAGGCTTGTTCGCATATATATATATATATATATATATATATATATATATATATATATATATATATATGCGAACAAGCCTGAATGGTCCCCAGGACAATATGCAACTGAAAACTCACACCCCAGAAGTGACTCGAATATATATATATATATATATATATATATATATATATATATATTGTGACGGTAAAGCGTTGGTGTTCGGCTGTTTCAAAAGCTAGGGGCAGGGCCTCGTCACATTAAAGAAAAAAAAGAGAAAAAGCTGGAACTTTCGTCTGTGGTAAGGTAATGGGAAGATACACAAAACACAAGTAAATTTAACAATGAAATTTTAATTACGTTAGAAAAACAAGACATGAATAAAATTGAGCATAAAATATACAAGACAAGTCAACAAACAAAATAATAAGAATAATCACTGGCAAATGAAAAGTTACGTTAAGACAAGTGAGTTATAGCAAAATAAATAATAATGGTGCTGGAATATTGGCTTCGAGCTGCCACCTCCCTTAGTACACGAAAGCCAAGGCTTAGTCTACCAACGAGAGATGTCAACTGCAAGGAGCACAGGGATATTCTGACTGTTCTGGGCCACTGCAGCCCAGACATCAACTTGTGGCGGAGGGCGGAGGGCAGGTGCGACGGGACACCAGCTAATCAGCGACAGGCAGGCAATGGACAAGCAGTTTGCCGGTTTACGGTGGCGGTGGCGAGCAGGTGTGCCGGTGTGCTGGATACGTTTTGCTCTCTGGGCAAAACGTTTTGGAGATACTTGCTGGCCATATCTTCTATATTATCTGTTGTTGTTACTTACTTTGAAGGGAAGAGCAGGCTCAATCTCTCTTGAAAGAGATTATGGTCACAATATATATATATATATATATATATATATATATATATATATATATATATATATATATATATATATATTATAAAAAAATGAAAATGTTCGTTTGTTCAAAATCGCTAATCTCCGAAAGTTTTTCACCGATTGCTTTGAAATTTTCACACAATGTTCCATTCGCATCCGGCCATGTTTTTATATACATACTATATAGATGTCACGTCTGTGACGGTAAAAAAAACATGCTTTCTCTGAAAAACTGTGTTTTTCATATGTTTTTCAAGTGAGGGAAATCTTTGAAACTTCTTTACCGATTGCTTTGAAATTTTGACACAACGTTGCAATCGAATAGGCATGTCTTTTTATATATCTACTATATACATGCATCACCTGTGACGGGAAAAAAAACATGTTTTTTTTTTAACAGCGCCATCTGTTGCATGTAAGAGCAACACACACACATAATATACTAAATATGTAACAATTCCATTTCAATGTTTCTGACTGCATTGATAAATGTAATTTTCATAGATTTTGATTTATTTGCATTTGATTAAATTATTTTGTTTGAATTGCGTTGGAATTGAGCTATGTTGTTTACCATACCGTTCATTTCGTGAGAATAGTTTTTTTTTTCATTATTTCATTTCATTTTTAACTGTTTTTCTTATATTTCAGTGATTGGAACATCAGATCACTTGATGTTCCCAATTTTCTGATGGGAGCATCAGACGATTTGGGAAGGCATTGGACGAGGGAGTGGGGAATGGTGGGGATGACGAGGGGACGGAAGTGAGAGATGGTGGGGAGGACGATGGGACAAGGGAAGGGGTAATGATGGGGAAGGACGAGGGGACGGGGGTAGTTTGGGATGGTGGGAAGGAGGGGGATGGGGGAATAGAGAATGGCTGGTAGGATGAAGGGACAGGGGGAGTGGGGCATGGTGGGAAGGAAGAGAGGATGGTGGAGTTGGGAGGACGGGGGACAATGAGTAGTGGAGAGTACGCCAAGCCAGGACCGTTTTGCTTTTTTCGACGGTCCTGACTTGGCGTACCCATTTTTAGTTACCCCAATGAGATTTGACGGTCCTGACTTGGCGTACCCGTTTTTAGATACCCCAATGAGATTTGACGGTCCTGACTTGGCGTACCCGTTTTTAGATACCCCAATGAGATTTGACGGTCCTGACTTGGCGTACCCGTTTTTAGAGACCCCAATGAGATTTGACGGTCCTGACTTGGCGTACCCGTTTTTAGATACCCCAATGAGATTTGACGGTCCTGACTTGGCGTACCCGTTTTTAGATACCCCAATGAGATTTGACGGTCCTGACTTGGCGTACCCGTTTTTAGATACCCCAATGAGATTTGACGGTCCTGACTTGGCGTACCCGTTTTTAGATACCCCAATGAGATTTGACGGTCCTGACTTGGCGTACCCGTTTTTAGATACCCCAATGAGATTTGACGGTCCTGACTTGGTGTACCCATTTTTAGTTACCCCAATGAGATTTGACGGTCCTGACTTGGTGTACCCATTTTTAGTTACCCCAATGAGATTTGACGGTCCTGACTTGGTGTACCCATTTTTAGTTACCCCAATGAGATTTGACGGTCCTGACTTGGCGTACCCATATTTAGTTACCCCAATGACCCTTGCACAGACATCCGTAATGGTCAATGACGTCACCAGCTAGCCCCTCAGTGTTCCTGCACAGGTACGTTCAAGGGAATTAAAAGGTCCTGACTTGGCGTACCAGTTTTTAGTTACCTCTGCTAGTGATTGCCTTATAGTTCATGAATCCATTCAGGCACACCTCTATCATGTCACCCCTATGTCTTTTTCGCCTTTCTAGTGAATGTTTTTTAAGCTTTGTCAATCTTTTTTCAGAGATCGCTTATGTAGCATAGGGCAAATAAAAATGAAAACCCACTATCAACCATTTGTATGAAAACAGTCCACTGCTATGCGTGGTGACTTCAATGTGATTTCAATAGTAATCAATATTACTGAATTAACGCATAAATATATATGCGCGTGCATAAATATATATGCACATCTCACATTCGCTCAAAACATACCTCTCACACCTTACTGTAGCATATAACAAATAAAAAATACTCATTAAGTAAATGCAAGCTTCTCATGTTTTGAAATAAGGCCTTCTGCAGTTACCTTCTTTTCTGACGTCTATGCCTCCCCACCATCCCTGCTTCCCACCAACTCTGCCACACACCAACCCTGCCACCCACCATCTCGGCCTCCCACCATCCCCACCTCCCACCATCTTTTGCCTCCCACCAACCCTACCTCCCACCATCTCTCCCTCTCACCAACCCTGCCTCCCACCATCTCTCCCTCTCACCAACCCTGCCTCCCACCATCTCTCCCTCTCACCAACCCTGCCTCCCACCATCTCTCCCTCTCACCAACCCTGCCTCCCACCATCTCACCAACCCTGCCTCCCACCATCTCTCCCTCTCACCAACCCTGCCTCCCACCATCTCTCCCTCTCACCAACCCTGCCTCCCACCATCTCTCCCTCTCACCAACCCTGCCTCCCACCATCTCTCCCTTTCACCAGCCCTGCCTCCCCACCAACCCTGCCTCCCACCATCTCTCCCTCTCACCAACCCTGCCTCCCACCATCTCTCCCTCTCACCAACCCTGCCTCCCACCATCTCTCCCTCTCACCAACCCTGCCTCCCACCATCTCTCCCTCTCACCAACCCTGCCTCCCACCATCTCTCCCTTTCACCAGCCCTGCCTCCCCACCAACCCTGCCTCCCACCAACTCTGCCTCCCACCAACTCTGCCTTGAGCAACGCTAGATGGTTACAAATTCCTCCATACATCAGATTAGATAGACTTAATGGGTCTCGTTGTGAAAGATCGTCAGAGAACTTGGTCAGTGGTCTGTTATTGACCCTTGATTCAATTTCGGTGACGATGGTGTGAAGCTCTTGTAGATCAATCTTCTGGTGGTGGAGGGTTTTCCTTAAACACCACTTGACTGTTCCCACCATCCGGTCATAGAAGCCTCCATGCCACGGTCCTCTAGGAGGATGGGGTTATGAACTTCCAGTGGCACTGCTGTTGATTTAGGGCAGTTCATACCACTGGATGATTCCAGACTTCCCTCAGACATGCTTCCCCTGCCATAAATTCGGACCCAATGACTGAGATAATAAAGTTTGGACAGGATCGATGGGCCACAAACCTTAGGAAAGCAGGTATGAATGACTCGGCCCTCATGTCTGGGGTCCCTACAGAGTATTAGTGATGTAATTTTGGAGATAAATGTAGCCTCTGCGATTAGATTAATGAAGGGGTGGAGCTAATGAATTAATGTCTGTTATGAAATGTAATGAACATTGAATGTTAATGAATAATAAGAGAATATGAGTACCCTATGTTCTAATCTTATAGAGCAGGATGGTATTCCAGAATGTATTGCTTTGCCGAAGAGAGAATTCCCACTACCATGGGGGGATTGTAACGTAGATGTAGTAATTATTCCAGTGCAAAAGAAAAAAAGTATGAATAAGATAGGAAAGCTGAGAGCAACATATGATTGTATAATTAGAGAATTGACTACAGAAAGCACACTACATATATATTGTGATGGGTCAGTAGCTATAGTGATCATTGGCAAAAACTGTCACTGCTCTGCCTGTTGTAAAGGTTAAAATAACAAGTTTTTCACAGATTAAGGAGCAAATCAAAAATAAAATACTCCCATCTATCACAATGGCAGGTTCGAAAGAGGAGTACACAGTGTCTTGTTTCTACTACATCAGTGAGTCTTCCTTCCGCTGATTTAGCTCTGTGGTGACTTGTGATAGATGGGAGTATTT
>NW_027189152.1:114151-124151 GCF_040958095.1 Procambarus clarkii | reverse complement strand
TCCCAGAGAACATGTGTCACTAAAAAGTTGGCAGATGAACTACAATTAAGGCCTGTAGCCCAGCTGTAAAAAGTAACTAATAAAAATCACTCCCTAAAAAGTAACACTCCCTAATGTGAAAGTACCAGAGACAAAGAAAGTGCATATTCAACTGTACCAAAACTCTTAGCACTTTACCGTAAAATTCAAGGAAGCAACTGATGGTGTTCTGGTCTTCTTGGGGTTTTTAGGTGTTCACCCAAGCTTGCTCCACGCCACACTAACTACTCCTAGCTCTGTCTAGCTAAGACTGAGGGTAGGTAGTATCCCTCCGTCAGGTTCATCAATTTACCAAGCAGGGTTTTAGTTGAACAAACTAATCTCATATCCTGGCCAAACCAGGAGGTGGAATTATTAACAACTGGTGGTAATTAAATTAGACATCTTGGAAAACTATCTCCAATTACAATATTGACTAGTGAACTATTTAATTAAGGTGAATCCACAATCCGAAAGTGTGTGGTCACAGAAGCCGCGTGACCGTGACCTAGGGGTCGGTCAGGGCTCTGCTTGGCGACCCCCTACTGTACTGATGTCACCGTCTCTGATGATAACCAAGTCTTTAAACTTCATTCTACCTATATGCTTAAACAGATTGGTTATTTCTCTACCTATATGCTTAAACAAATTGGTTATTTCCACAATCTCAGTATTGTTGAATACAATATTAAATGAAAACTTTAATTTCTGTATATTACTGAAGTAACATGGGGGAGAATGGAGGTGCGGCCAGTCACATGGCGACATGACCTAGCCGGTGTTGCCAAATAAATCAGTCATCTGCTCTCGGGTGAAAGAAGGGTATTTGATTCTTTACTCATAACACGTTAAATTAAATTGTTGTTAGAAATAGCGGTTAAAGACTCCGTCTTTATAAACAAATTGATGGAGTAGCAATGGGGTCTCCTTTAGGTCCTGCATTATAAGATTTTGGTTAGTACTTTATAATTGTCGTTTTTTCTGTTTATATTTTATATACGTTAAATTAATCTACATGCTTGACAACAGGGTTATTAGTTACTTTAATGTATGAATTACTCGTGTGATACTTTAAATCCAAGGAGAACTGGCAAACCTCCCCTCACGCAGGGTGCAGTTGCACCTCCACAACTGGCACTCCTGCTCTAATCACTTGGAATGACCCTTTTCAAGACTT
Organism: Procambarus clarkii; assembly: GCF_040958095.1. Classification (NCBI taxonomy): domain Eukaryota; kingdom Metazoa; phylum Arthropoda; class Malacostraca; order Decapoda; family Cambaridae; genus Procambarus; species Procambarus clarkii. Next base: position 122,956 of record NW_027189152.1, on the reverse strand, counting down.
CTTGGGTAAAAATGCCCTCACGCCACATTGTAGGACCCCGTGGTACCAATGTAATGCGTATGACAGATCTCTAAAAAATAATTTCTACAACCTAGTTTGTTACACCTGATTGGCCCTCAAAGGTCTGAGGTAAAGATTGGCCCTCTCCTCTGCCTCTCATTAGGTCTTCCTGGAACACTCGTTAGGCTTGTACTCTACTGTACTAGCTAGCCGTCTGGTTAATGTAATGTTGCCGAGACGAGGCAGTCTGATTGATTGATGAAGATTAAGCGACCCAAAAGGTGGCACGGGCTTGAATAGCCCATAAGTGGTGGCCCTTTTGAGCCATTACCAGTATCAAGAGCTGATACTGGAGATCTGTGGAGGTGCAACTGCACCCTGCGTCACGGGAGATGTCTCCCGTGACCAGGCAGTCATTTAGGGACTTGCCTCGTCTCCAGGCCAGCATCAGGGGTTCTTGTGGAAACCTATCCCACAACAGGTGGTTGCCGACGTGTTATGTAGCCAGGTCCACACGTCGCGGAGTGCTGCTCTGAGCGGTTCCTCTAGGCCCGTGTAGAAAGTTGCAGGGAAGATGCCACGAGCTAGGGGTTCGCATGTCGTGTTGGTCGAAGTTGTTGTTTTTTGTGCGGTCTCGTAGGTTCCTATCGGCTCGGTGGAGGACTACTTCTGAGTACCTTCTGTATTGGAACTTCTCCCAGAGGCCCTGGAGCTTTATATGTAGGGTTCATCGTTGCTATTGAACCTTTTTAGGCGTAGACCTAGGGAGAAAGGGAGGAATGAGTAAATACGTTTTAATTAGGGAGAAAGGGAGAGAGTTTTTGAAAGGGCCTTGTGTGGCATTAATCGTATCTAAGGTTGGTATTTAGGTTGGTTGGTTTATAGTAGGCTCTAGTGCAGAGGAGCCTACTGACCGGATCAATTAACTGTCGTGTCAAGGAAATTGATCTCTGCATTCCTCTCGATCGTAAAACGCAGGTTTGGATGAACCGCGTTTGCCCATGCATGGAAAAAGTCAGACCTGGGGACGGGGGGGGGGGGGGGGGGTACAAATATCACTCCAAAGATATTGTCTATGTTCCGGAAGTAGATCGGAGGGTTGTTTGGGCAATTCATCCTTTGGACTTCGAAAACTTGGTGGACGAAGATTTCCGCTATCACTACACTGCTAGAGGCTCCGGTGGCAGTGTCTTTTACTTGTCTGTAGGTTGTGCCATTGAACGTCAGGACTGTCCCCCCTCATCACATAAAGAATGGCTTCTTCCGCCATGTAGCCTGTGCTACATGGACATTTCAATCTGAGTAGCTAAATCTAAAACAGCAGCTAGAAATGTGGGAAGGCAGGATACAGTCTTTATTAAGGAGTACACATCGGCACTGTATATACTGTTATTGAACACTACTTAACTGACTGACTCTCTTCCATGCAGGCTGAACTCAAAGCTGAATTAGCAGGATTGCAGGAAGTAGTCAAATGTAGTAAAATTATAGTTTATTTTTTATAGATAGTAGAGGAGCGTTGGTCTTTAAATATCAGACGAGCAGTAAACCAGAGTATTGTAAGTGTATAGAGAATGTGAAGACATTAGAAAAAATGGGCATAATAAAAGATTTAAATGGCTCCGTTCACATGTGGGAATATTGTTGAATGAGGCAGTTGATGTGACAGCAAAGAGAACCTCGGAAAAAATCTTGATTTTGTATGTCAGGCAACTTAGAAACAAATAGACAAGAATCACAATGATCCAAAAGGATGAATAAAAAGTTAAGAGAACCGCTATTGTGGACAGCAGTAACACACTTAAGCATTTAGCAATAATAAATACAAATTCTTCCTTCACTTATGGTAGAGGAAAGTCTATTTGGACGGATTCAATTTACAGGAGATTGAGTAGGATACAAATGTTTTTGGCTTTACGGTGTTCAGTGAAATAAATAAGGAGTGTAAATTATTTAGTATGCCGCACACCTTAGATCATATGTATTAGTGTCAACTTAATGATAACTATACAAATAAGGAAATAAGTAGTGTACCACCTCAAATTGTTTAGATGTGTGATAATGGTGTGATAGAGAATACTTTGGAGTTACAAACACTTTGCCCCCATGAGTGTAACTTGTATGCTGTGTTTACAGTGTTAACCTGCAATGTAGAATGTGATGAACTTTGATTTGTGTATTTGAGTGCCACTTGAGGGACTTGAAGTAGAGGGTAGAAATAGCCTAAGCTTCTTTATCCCTTTGAGATGTATTTTGTTGTTTCAATAAACGTACTTGAACCATTTTAAGAATGCACAGTTTGATCAAAGTCTCCCCAGATGTGTGTGTTCTGTTTTGCTATCTCTGTCATACAACATAGGAAGCTTCAATTATCTTTCATCTTTTTTCTTGGAACTCCCCTGTTGAATTTACTTTAATTTTTTTGAGAGCATTCCCATTATGTTCAAAAAATCTCTTGTCCTCGTTCTTTTTGATGAACATTCTGCACATGTTGCTTCAACTTTGTTGGCTTCATAGAATCATTTGGCAAAGCTTTGATACAAATAATACATTGAGGTCTTTCTTCTCCATTGATGATAATGGACGTGAATTCATAAGAGCGTACAACGCTTCCTATGTTTATCTGACACTCATGATAGGCTTCGAATTCTGTATCTAAAACAAAAGAACAAGTCTGACTGTATTATTAAATTTATAATATAAATAATTTTTGTGTGCAAACAGCGAGGTGGACTTAGTACTCTGATACCCAAAAGTGAACTGGACCAAACTATCAGTCGACCAAATTAAGGGACGTCCTCTCATTAAGGAATTATGATGCTACACTGGTAGTATTCCGATGAACGTGCAGTCAGTAGTGTTAGCCAGCTTGCCAGAGAGTTGCCATGTGCCCCGGTAGCCAGTAAGTGCAACGGGTGAGGGGGTAAGTCTGGTGGTGGGGCTAAGAGAGTGAGGGCTTGCCTTGGCAGCAGTGCCACCAAGTTTTGTGGAAAAAGTGCAAAAGTATCTGGGGTTCGATGGCCGGTTGAAAGCAGTAAGGTTTCGACCAACAGTGATCGCACATTTTAGCTGGTATTGTTGTGTATTACACTCTTATGGGCCAATAGGCCTCTTCAGTTACCTTCATTAGTAAACACACAATCACCAATATATACAAACTCGCTTATTCATATGATTGACAGTGTCAAGTTATTTTTATCAACTATGTATTTTAATGGATTTAAAAAAGTTTCTCAACATGGGGCATATGACCCACATGGGGGCAAAAATTTAAATTGGGTTGTATGATATTAGTGAGTGCAATTTTTCTTTGTTCTATTTAACACGAGTGGTGGGGGGGAGGGTGATTTTGACATTTTGATTATAAAAGGTTGAAAACCAATGGTTTAAACTTTAAATGTCATTGCTCAGTGACGAGCACAGGAGTGAAATTGTTATCGGACTGTCGGCTGTGGTGCTGGAAGCAAGTTTGTATTTTCGACTTGATTTTGCCAAGTTAGCAAACTCTAAAACTAAATCCCCCCCCCCCCCCCCCCTTCCTCCCGAAGTAAACAATTTCCCATGGGGGAATTACCCTTGAACTAAACAGTATTCAACACCCGATAATTTATATATGAGCCGTAAATGTAATAAACTACATATATAGACATGAAGTAACACTATCATGTATATTTCTAAGCATGTATTAATATCACTTCAAGGTGATGTAGATAAGATTGGGAAATTATGAAAAGACAGGCAGGTACAGTTTAATGCTGGCAAAAGTAAGGTTATATGAGGCATATGACTCTATGCCTCATAACTGTGACTAATGATGATAGTCACAGGATATCAGAGGGAAGGTGATGAGATTGCGAAAGGAATCTTGGTCATAACTAGCAAGACCTGTCAGCCAAAATATCTATGCATAACTGTTCGAAATAAGGCAAATAGGACACTGGGAACATTTCTAGAAGCGTTAGCAATAAAACACCTTGTGTTTTTCTTCAGCTGTATCTAACTCGTTAGGTCTCATTTAGATTATAAAGTTCAGTTTTGGTTGCCATACTATAGAACGCGTCATGCATAGTGTTACGAATCTTACTAGGATTCTGCCATTACTCTTCATTCTTATTACTTTGTCTTATTCTATAATTAATATAGCATCCAGTTGTATGATATGAGATTTTTTATGTCATATATTATAGCATGCTGTAGTGTGCCTGAGTTGTATTATACTGTATGAGGCTTTTGTTAGATTTCTCATGTAGTTTCTCCGTGTGGACGGTTGACCATATTTGGATATGGCCAGTGTGGGAACATTGTTGTCAAGCCAGTGTTTATAGTTTAACCTTGATTAATTCCCATTATTGGTTGCCATTATATTATATTGAGTGTTGTACCAGTGTTTACTACTCTTAAGATTAATCATGTTTTGAATATTAGTACTACATTTTGTTAGTAGAATTTCCACAATGTTTATGTGGATGTTTAGTTGATATTTTGGTAGACGCTTGGCTGGCGGCAGAAGCGTGGGGCAGAAGCTGGCGGCTAGGATCGAGAGGAGACATGTTGTTAAGGCATTGGTCACTGTTATTTTAGCCCATATGAATGTTAAATTTCTGGTTAGATGATTGTGTAGATTACATTCATTAATCCATGTGCTGGTGATAGTGCAAATGTCTCAATGATTAGTTTTATTCTATGATATTGCATGCTGAAGAATATTTCTGGCTATTATTTATATCATTTAATTGTTATGTTTGTCCCCCTTAGCATAAATATATTCTGCATTTTGTGCAGTGATGTATCTATAACCCCTAAACATATATTGGCAAGGCCGATTTAATATTATTTCTTAACACTGCGGGGAGAAGAACCTTATTTAGTCTCAAGGGTGGTAACACATAGAATGACAATAACACCAAGAATTTAGAACCTTCTATGTGAAGAAAAGATTGTTAAAGCCTAATTTACACTTTACAAAGGCAGAAAGTTAGGGGTGGCATGATTAATGTGTGCAAGTTAAAGTATGTTTGAGACAAAGTACATCTCACAGGGATAGAGTAATTTAGGCTACTCTATCCTGGTCTGATGCTAGAAAGAAGAATAATGGAAGAAGTTAATAATAATAATCACGAAATAATAGAACCAAATTAGATCATTTTCGACCTAGAAAAAACAAATTATGGTTTGTGGATTAGTGTTAAAATTCAGGGCAATGTTGGTTAGCAATCCAATGTGTTCTTCCAAATAATGTATCCCATTTTAACGTCAAAATTCCAAACAGCAATTTAATTGTCCGTCGTGGCAACTCTAGAGGACGGGCTGATACAACAGACAGGTGACTGCTGAAGTGTTTCAAGTGTGTGTTAGTGTTTCTTGCTTATTATTAAGTTCATTATAAGCAAACTGCCAAGACTCAATGTGTTAATCAAAGACTGCTTCAGCTTGTGTGTGTTTCATTATGTACTTCTCATTGTAAATATCAAATAAGACACCCAGCCTTAGGGAAAGCTTAAGTTTAGGAAGTGACTTCATACATTATTTACCCAAAACACATTTGTTGTAAAATGGTTTAAGAGGCGAGAACACATGGGTTCTCTGCATGATATGGAATTACATGTTAAATTTGGTATACGAGTCATACGTTGTTAAAACTTGTTTTATTTGTTGACCAGACCACACACTAGAAGGTGAAGGGAAGACGACGTTTCGGTCCATCCTGGACCATTCTCAAGTCGATTGAGAATGGTCATCGATTGTTTTATTTCAGAATTATATTATATAAATAGTTTATATTTCATTGTTTAGATTAAACAATAAAATTACAACTTGGAATATCTGAGATTTTAACTTTTTCAGGGTTTTTAATATATTTAGACATGAATTCAAGTAATTATCTGGAGCGATCTGAGCGAACGGCCTCGAACGCCCGTAGCATCTAGATGTGACGCCAACTGCATCGACATTTCACATGTAAGGTGTTCGTTATTGTCATAAAACTGACGAACATTATTTGTTAGTGTTTGAGTTTCAGTCCGGGGCACAACCTCCTTGAACTTCAATATATATCCCAATTCTCCATCAATTAAGTCTGGGATATCAAGAGTGATGTCATTGATTGAACGCTTATGTCTGGCTGTCAAATATTTTGCCTCGACGAAAATGAGCATCAGGAGAGTCGCCTTCCTCTATGATGGTATGTCAAGTAATGTCATGAGTTAATTTGTTTGTCTGACGTTCGTTTTGCTTTAAGCATGTTGAGTATCTGGATGGGGTCGGCATCCTTCACGACCTCTGGTGGTACATCTAGCAAGTTGGACAGCGCGGGCAGAAATTCTTCGCTTTTAAATGTTCCAGAAATAGATTTTGAAGTTGCAAAGGCAAATTGGGATTTAGTTTGTGCTCTTTCCTAGAAGGTTTCTATGGGCATAAACGAATTCCAGTTAACACTTTCTTCGGGATCCCGTGACTCATATTTTCCATAGATGTAAGCCTTCATAACTGCCGTCGCCATCACTACAGAAATGCAGTATAATCTCCACATTTTTCCAGTAGTAAAGTGATGCACTCGAACTCTGTCGATGATTTACTGATCTAGCTGCACTGCTCTAAATAACAAAGCGTCGCTTGCGTAAATGTTGGATAGTGGAAAATGGTCAGATGTGTAGTTGAAGACTCATGGTCGGTAGAACCTATGGTGACCAAATGCATTGATTGATGAAGGTTAAGCCATCCAAGAAGTGGCACGGGCATGAATAGCCCGTTAGACCAAATGGTTGTTATTTTTACATTCAGCTACTCGGAACAAAAGTTCCTAGTAGCACGGGCTATGGTGAGCCTACAAGTGGAGGCTCTTTTAGCCATTATCTGTACCAATTGCTGATACAGGAGATCTGGGGATAGGGTCCGTGGAAGTGCCAATCCAAGCCAATACCATGAGGCTGGTCTGACCGGTGAATTGATGGTACACACGTTGCTCACAGTCGAGTGCCACAGGAGTCAGCAGGGCTGGGGCCGATTCACGAAGCAGTTATGCAAGCATTACGAATCTGTACATGTTTTCTCAATCTTTGGCGGCTTTGTTTACAATTGTTAAACAGTTGATGTGCTCCGAAGCACTAGGAGGCTGTTTATAACAATAACAGTTAATTGAAAGTTTTCATGCTTGTAAACTGTTTAATAAATGTAACCAAAGCCGTCAAAGACTGAGGAAAGATATACACGTTCGTAAGTGCTTGTATAACTGCTTCGTGAATCTGGCCCCTGACTACAGTCGGCCAGTCTAGGGGGAGATGTCAGTGTGTTAAAAGGTTTGGTTTACTTATCCCAGTTCCCGGAAGTTAGTAATCTGGTCGAATTTCCTTAAAGGTACCATAGTAGCAGAGGTTGTCAAGACGTTCTTGAGGGACGACCATGTGAAGGATCAGTCCTGCTTTCCTGCACTTGTATTCTAAGCGACATGAAACTCGGTGGTAGTTGTGGATTATGGAGGTATGATAGCTGTCCCCCTTGGAAAGTATATTCGGCGGCTACGATGGATATTCCCAGAGGAGACAGCATGGGAACATTTCAGTCTTGTTGGTGCCAGTGCGGGATCTAGAAGAAGAGATGGTGCCCGGGCGGCTGCATGAGGGGAAGGAGAGCCAGTGACATTTACTGAAACATGGGTGTCGGTAATCATCGTGGTCGGCTTCCTTGGGTTCGTCTTTGGAGTCGGTCGAGTCAGATGAGTTTTCGGAGCAGGCTTAGTCATTCTGGTCAGTTGTCCTGGGTGTTGCTGCCGTTCCTATTAGTGGGACAAGCTCGAAAACTGTGGAGTCACTGTGAGATGGTGAGGGCTCCCTGGGAGCTGACTCAGAAATACCCAGGACGGAGGGTTCGGTAGCCGTTGTAGAAGCTGGAAGGTCATCGGGTATAGCAGCTGTTGGAAGTCCATTCATGACGAGCAGCCTGCTGATGACGTGGATGTAGCGGGTAATGTCGTTGGCCGCTATTTTGTCGGCGAGGTGAAGGACGAATAAAAGGGTGATCTTGATGGAGGCAGGAGGCTGGACCAGTGGTGGTGTGGTCAGTGGTGGTGCAGTCAGCTGGGTGTGGCATCCCCAGGGGACAGGCAATGGTAAGGGAGTCTCACGTGTGTGTTTCCGGGTTGAAGACTTGGAATTCAGACGGCAGTGGATTTGCTGGTCGAGGTATGGTGGTGGAGGAAGGGGGTTGTCATCTTTTGGATTTCCTCCTGCCAGAGGAGACTGCAGTGTTGGTCATTACAGAGCAGGCAGCGTCGGTGGGAGGATGTTCAGTCTGTATAGTAGTGGTTCTGGGCACGGAGGCTGCATCTCTGCACACGCTCAGTGCACTTCCTGGTGTAGTGGGAGTACTGGAAGCACTTGAAGCACTGCCGGAGTTTCGTGAAGTGTTCTATAGTCACTTGGGTAGGTAGTATGGTGATCCCTGTGCACTCGGCATTGGAGGTGGTCTTTTACAGCTGCCGCTGTCAACGTCGGGTTCTGATCGTTGATGATGGCGAGGATGTCGTCGCCTTGGTCGGTGATCCATGTAAACCATTCCTGGAAAACACTGTCCTATCCGCCAGGTAGTGTCGTGGTCGCATGTGAGTGATGCCAGCGTCCTTAGAGGTCTGTCGTGGCGGTGGTAGTGAACATCTTCTCAAGGTCCGAATCAATGGTAAAAACCCAGGTGAACACCTTGTCTAGTCTCCAGGATGTCGACCGGCGAGACGTTGGCGGTGGAGATTTGGGCTAAAATATCGGCGGTGGAGAGCTCTCTCAAAGGCTGACTTTGATCCTATGCAACATGGGA
>NW_027189152.1:0-113651 GCF_040958095.1 Procambarus clarkii | reverse complement strand
CCTCCCTGCAGTTTTAAAAATATCACAAACATCCCAAATTCGACGCTTGAACCATATTTGGAGCCAAATTTTGGCTCTCTGCACGTATTCGCAGTTTGATATTACGACTTTTTATACAGAAAAAATGCCAAGTACTGAGAGCGGCGATGGATCACATTTTGCCCAAACACTCTCTGCAGTTTTCAAAATATCCCAAACATCCCAAAGTCGACCCTTGAACCATATTTTGGAGCCAAATTATGGCTCTCTGCACTTATTCGCAGTTTGAAATTACGACTTTTTATACCGAAAATATACCAATTTCTGAAAGCGTCAATGGTTACATTTTTTCCAAACCCCTCTGCAGTTTTCGAAATATCCCAAATATCCCAAATACGACCCTTGAGGAATATTTTGGAGCCAATTTCTGTCTCTCTGCACGTATTCGCAGTATGAAATTACGACTTTTTATACAGAAAAAATGCCAATTACTGAAAGCAGCAATGGATCACATTTTGCCCTTCCCATGGTTGAAGTCTCCCATGATTAGTAGTCCAGATCCATTCCTGCTCGCAACAGAAGCTGCTCTCTCCATTATGTTAATGGTGGCCATATTGTTTCTATCATATTCCTGTCTGGGTCTTTTGTCATTTGGTGGTGGATTAGACATGACTACGACTATAATTTTTTGCCCTCCAGTTGTTATTGTTCCTATTATGTAGTCACTGAAACCTTCACATCCCTGAACAACCAACTCCTTGAAATCCTAGCCTTTTCTTACCAGCAGAGCTACACCACCCCCACCTCTTCCTTCTCTCTCTTTCCTCATAACATAATAGTCCTGTGGGAACACTGCATTTGTTATTGGTCTCGTCAGCTTTGTTTCTGTGAGAGCTATTATGTCTGGGTTTTCCTCTAGCACTCATTCTCCAAGTTCATTTGCTTTATTTGTAATACCGTCTATGTTAGTGTACATTGCCTTGAGGCTCACTTTCTTCTGTCCCTTCTCAAATCTCCTCCTTGGTGAATGTTCTGCTGGTGGAGGAGAAACAAATAGATGATTGAAAATGAAGTATTTAATGTTATTAATCAATTATGTGTTTGCATCATTTTTATCGTATATATAATGAATTAATACCCATAGACTGAAAATTCACAAAAAGGTGGAAAAACGGCAAATATTGCCTAATTCGATGATATTTTGTTTAAATCACATGAAGGAAAAGGAGATGATCAACGTCAAAATATTGCTAAATTCGATGATTTTTCGTACGAAACAAAATGCAAGAAAACTTGCTTAAAATGCAATATTATGCGAAATTCTGAGATTTGAAGGCCAAATCACATATCGTGATACTACATGAAATAGTATCGGAATATTGGTAAAAATGAATATATTTACGTAATATCAAACTCCATGATTAACGTGAAAAAGTCACTATTTTACCATATTTGAGGATTTTAACTTCAAATCATAGAGCGAGGTTTCGTATTATGAAGATCAAAAAAAGACATATGACAATGTTGTTTCCAATACAAATGCTAAAAAACAATGTGTTTTCATTAGAATTAACTAAAATGATTTTGATTTTCCGTTTATATTACCGATGGAAGATGTACACGTAAAACCGCTCTAATCCGGCTGAAACGTCAATATATGCAATAAAAACCGAACTTCTCCCCTTTTCAATATCTTACTCAGTATTTTAACGAGAAACAAATGGTTGATTGAAAATGAAGTATTTAAGGTTAATTTCTAATCAATTATGTGTTTGCATCATTTTTATCGTATATTTATATTCGCAGTTTGAAATTACGAATTTTATACCGAAAATAAGCCAATTACTGAGAGCGCCGATGGGTCACAGTTTGCTCAAACCCACCCTGCAGTTTTAAAAATATCCCAAACATCCCAAATTCGACTCTTGAACCATATTTTGGAGCTAAATTCTGGCTCTCTGCACGTATTCGCATTATGAAATTACAACTTTTAATACCGAAAATATGCCAATTACTGAACGCGCTGATGAGTCACATTTTGCCCAAACCCTCCCTGCAGTTTTCAAAATATCCCAAACATCCCAAATTTGACGCATGAGCAATATTTTGGAGCAAAATTCTCGCTCTCTGCACGTATTCGCAGTTTGAAATTACGATTTTTTATACCGAATATATGCCAATTACTGGGATCAGCGATGGGTTTCCTTTTTCCCAAACCCTCCGTACAATTTTAAAAATATCACAAACATCCCAAATTCGACGCTTGAACCATAATTTGGAGCCAAATTCTGGCTCTCTGCACGTATTCGCAGTTTGAAATTACGACTTTTTATACAGAAAAAATGCCAATTACTGAAAGCGGCGATGGACCACGTTTTGCCCAAAACCTCCCTGAAGTTTTCAAAATATCCCAAACATCCCAAATTCGACGCTTGGGCCATATTAAGGAGCCAAATTCTGTCTCTCTGCATTATTCGCAGTTTGAAATTACGAATTTTATACCGAAAATATGCAAATTACTGGGAGCGGCGATGGGTCACAGTTTGCCCAAACCAACTATGCAGTTTTGAAAATATCCTGAAAATCCCAAATTCGACGCTTGAGCCATATTTTGGCGCCAAATTCTGGCTCTCTGCACGTATTCGTAGTTTGAAATTACGACTTTTTATACCGAATATATGCCAATTACTGGGATCAACGATGGGTCACATGTTGCCCAAACCCTCCCTGCAGTTTTAAAACTATCACAAACGTCCCAAATTCGACGCTTGAACCACATTTTGGAGCCAAATTCTGGTTCTCTGCACGTATTCGCAGTTTGATATTACGACTTTTTATACAGAAAAAATGAAAATTACTGAAAGCGGCGATGGATCACATTTTGCCCAAACCCTCCCTGCAGTTTTAAAAATATCACAAACATCCCAAATTCGACGCTTGAACCATATTTTAGAGTCAAATTCTGGCTCTCTGCACTTATTCGCAGTTTGAAATTACGAATTTTTATACCGAAAATATACCAATTAATGAAAGCGTCGATGGGTCACATTTTGCCCAAAACCCTCTGCAGTTTTCGAAATATCCCAAACATCCCAAACACGACCCTTGAGGAATATTTTGGAGCCAATTTCTGGATCTCTGCACGTATTCGCAGTTTGAAATTACGACTTTTTATAACGAATATGCCAATTCCTGGGATCAGCGATGGGTCACATTTTGCCCAAACTCTCCCTGCAGTTTCAAAAATATCACAAACATCCCAAATTCGACGGTTGAACCATATTTTGTAGCCAAATTCTGGCTCTTTGCACGTATTCGCAGTTTGAAATTACGACTTTTTAAACCAAAATATGCCAATTACTGAACGCCCCGATGAGTCACATTTTGCCCAAACCCTCCCTGCAGTTATCAAAATATCCCAAACATCCAAAATTTGACGCTTGAGCAATATTTTGGAGCCAAATTCTCGCTCTCTGCACGTATTCGCAGTTTGAAATTACGACTTTTTATACCGCATATATGGCAATTACTGGGATAAGCGATTGGTCACATTTTGCCCAAACCCTCATTGCAGTTTTAAAAATATCAGAAACATCCCAAATTCGACTCTTGAACCATATTTTGGAGCCAAATTCTGGCTCTCTGCACGTATTCGCAGTTTAATATTAGGACTTTTTATACAGAAAAAATGCCAATTACTGAGAGCGGCGATGGATCACATTTTGCCCAACACCTTCCTGAAGTTTTCAAAATATCCCAAACATCCCAAATTTGACGCTTGGGCCATATTAAAGAGCCAAATTCTGGCTCTTTGCATGTATTCGCAGTTTGAAATTACGAATTTTATACCGAAAATATGCCAATTACTGAGAGCGGCGATGGGTCACAGTTTGCCCAAACCCACCCTGTAGTTTTGAAAATATCTCAAACATACCAAGTTCGACGCTTCAGCCATATTTTGACGCCAAATTCTGGCTCTCTGCACGTATTCGCAGTTTGAAATTACGACTTTTTATACCGAAAATATTCCAATTACTGATCGCGCCGATGAGTCACATTTTGCCCAAACCCTCCCTGCAGTTTTCAAAATTTCCCAAACATCCCAAATTCAACTATGGAGCAATATTTTGGAGCCAAATTCTGGCTCTCTGCACGTATTCGTAGTTTGAAATTTCGACTTTTTATAACGAATATATGCCAATTACTGGGATCAGCGATAGGTCACATTTTGCCCAAACCCTCCCTGCATTTTTAAAAATATCACAAACATCATAAATTCGACGTTTGAACCATATTTTGGAGCCAAATTCTGGCTCTCTGCATGTATTCGCAGTTTAATATTACGACTTTTTATACAGAATAAATGCCAATTACTGAGAGCGTCGATGGATCACATTTTGCCCAAACCCTCTCTGCAGTTTTCAAAATATCCCAAACATCCCAAATTCGACCCTTGAACCATATTTTGGAGCCAAATTCTGGCTCTCTGCACTTATTCGCAGTTTGAAATTACGACTTTTTATACCGAAAATATACCAATTACTGAAAGCGTCGATGGGTCACATTTTGTCTAAACCCCTCTGCAGTTTTCGAAATATCCCAAACATCCCAAAAACGACCCTTGAGGAATATTTTGGAGCCAATTTCTGGCTCTCTGCACGTATTCGCAGTATGAAATTACGACTTTTTATACCGAAAATATTCCAGTTACTGAAAGCGGCGATGGATCACATTTTGCCCGAGCCCTCTCTGCAGTTTTCCAAATATCCCAAACGTCCCAAATTTGACGCTTGAGCCATATTTTGGAGCCAAATTCTGGCTCTCGGCACGTTTTCTCAGTTTGAAATTACGAACTTTATACCGAAAATATGCCAATTACTGAGAGCAGCGATGGGTCACAGTTTGCCCAAATTCACCCAGCAGTTTTGAAAATATCTCAAACATCCCAAATTCGACTCTTGAGCCATATTTTGGAACCAAACTCTGGCTCTCTGCACGTATTCTCAGTTTGAAATTACGACTTTTTAAACCAAATATATGCCAATTCCAGGGATCAGTGATGGGTCACATTTTGCCCAAACCCTCCCTGCAGTTTTAAAAATATCAGAAACATCCCAAATTCGATTCCACTCTTGAACCATATTTTGTTGCCAAATTCTGGCTCTCTGCACGTATTTGCAGTTGGAATCTACGACATTTTATACAGAAAAAATGCCAATTACTGAAAGCGGCGATGGATCACATTTTGCGCAAAACCTCTCTGAAATTTTCAAAATATCCCAAACATCCCAAATTCGACGCTTGGGCCATATTAAGGAGCCAAATTCTGGCTCTCTGCATGTATTCGCAGTTTGAAATTACGAATTTTATACCGAAAATATGCCAATTACTGAGACCGGCGATGGGTCACAGTTTGCCCAAACCCACCCTGTAGTTTTGAAAATATCCCAAACATCCCAAGTTCGACGCTTGAGCCATATTTTGGCGCCAAATTCTGGCTCTCTGCACGTATTCACAGTTTGAAATTACGAGTTTTTATACCGAAAAAATGCCAATTACTGAACGCGCCGATGAGTCACATTTTGCCCAAACCCTCCCTGCAGTTTTCAAAATATCCCAAACGTCCTAAATTCGAATGATGAGCAATATTTTGGAGCCAAATTCTGGCTCTCTGCACGTATTCGCAGTTTGAAATTACGACTTTTTATACCGAATATATGCCAATTACTGGGATCAGCGATGGGTCACATTTTGCCCAAACCCTCCCTGCAGTTTTAAAAATATCACAAACATCAAAAATTCGGCACTTGAACCATATTTTGGAACCAAATTCTGGCTCTCTTCACTTATTCGCAGTTTGAAATTACGAATTTTTATACCGAAAATATACCAATTATTGAAAGCGTCAATGGGTCACATTTTGTCCAAACCCCTCTGGAGTTTTCGAAATATCCCAAACATCCCAAATACGACCCTTGAGGAATATTTTGGAGCCAATTTCTGGCTCTCTGCACGTATTCGCAGTATGAAATTAAGACTTTTTATACCGAAAATATGCCAGTTACTGAAAGCGGCGATGGATCACATTTTGCCCGAGCTCTCTCTGCAGTTTTCAAAATATCCCAAACGTCCCAAATTCGACGCTTGAGCCATATTTTGGAGCCAAATTCCGGCTCTCGGCACGTTTTCGCAGTTTGAAATTACGAAATTTTATACCGAAAATATGCCAATTACTGAGAGCACCAATGGGTCACAGTTTGCCGAAACCCACCCTGCAGTTTTGAAACATATCCCAAACATCCCAAATTCGACTCTTGAGCCATATTTTGGAGGTAAATTCTGGCTCTCTGCACGTATTCGAATTTTGAAATTACAACGTTTTGTACCTAAAATATGCCAATTACTGAACGCGCCGATGAGTCACATTTTGCCCTAACCCTCCCTGCAGTTTTCAAAATATCCCAAACATCCCAAATTTGACGCTTGAGCAATATTTTGGAGCAACATTCTCGTTCTCTGCACGTATTCGCAGTTGAAATTACGAAATTTTATACCGAATATATGTCAATTAATGGGATCAGCGATGGGTTACATTTTGCCCAATCCCTCCCTCCAGTTTTAAAAATATCACAAACATCCCAAATTCGACGCTTGAACCATAATTTGGAGCCAAATTCTGGCTGGTTCTTGCACGTATTCGCAGTTTGAAATTACGACTTTTTATACAGAAAAAATGCCAATTACTGAAAGCGGCGATGGATCACGTTTTGCCCAAACCCTCCCTGCAGTTTTCAAAATATCTCAAACGTCCAAAATTCGACGCTTGAGCCATATTTTGGAGCCAAATTCTGGCTCTCGGCACGTTTTCGCTGTTTGAAGTTACGAATTTTATACCGAAAATATCCAATTACTGAGACCAGCGATATGTCACAGTTTGCCCAAACCAACTCTGCAGTTTTGAAAATATCCCAAACATCCCAAATTCGACTATTGAACCATAATTTGGATCCAAATTCTGGCTCTCTGCAAGTATTCGCAGTTTGAAATTACGACTTTTTATAACGGAAATATGCCAATTACTGAATGCGCAGATGAGTCACATTTTGCCCAAGTCCTCCCTGCAGTTTTCAAAATATCTAAAACATCCCAAATTCGACGTTTGAACCATAATTTGGATTTTTATCGTTTGTATTGGAAACAACATTGTCAAATGTCTTTTTTTGGATCAAAATAATACGAAACCTCGCTCTATGATTTGAAGTTAAAATCCCCATATATGGTAAAATAGTGACTTTTTCACGTTAATCATGCAGTTTGATATTTCGTAAATATAATCATTTTTACCAATATTTCGATACTATTTCATGTAGTATCACGTATTCGCTTTTTGAAATTACGATATTTTATACCGAAAATATGCCAATTACTGAACGCGCCGATGAGTTACATTCTGCCCAAATCCTCCCTGCAGTTTTAAAAATATACCAAACATCCCAAATTCGACACTTGAAACATATTTTGAAGCCAAATTCTGGCTCTCTGCACGTATTCGCAGTTTGAAAATATGACTTTTTTTACCGAATATATGCCAATTACTGGGATCAGCGATGGGTCACATTTTGCCCAAACCCTCCCTGCAGTTTTAAAAATACCACAATCATCCCAATTTCGACTCTTGATCCATATTTTGGAGAAAATTCTGGCTCTTTGCACGTATTCGCAGTTTGAAATTATGACTTTTTATTCAGAAAAAATGCCAATTACTAAAAGCGGCGATGGATCACATTTTGCCCAAACCCTCCCTGCTGTTTTTAAAATATCCCAAACATCCCAAATTCGACGCTTGGGTCATATTAAGGAACCAAATTCTGGCTCTCTGCATGTTTTCGCAGTTTGAAATTACGAATTTTTTACCGAAAATTTGCCAATTACTGAGAGCGGCGATGGGTCACAGTTTGCCCAAACCCACCTTGCAGTTTTGAGATTATCTCAAACATCCCAAATTCGACGCTTGAGCCATATTTTGGCGCCAAATTCTGGCTCTCTGCACGTATTCGCAGTTTGAAATTACGACTTTTTATACCGAAAATATGCCAATTACTGAACGCGCCGATGAGTCACATTCTGCCCAAATCCTCCCTGCAGTTTTCAAATATCCCAAACATCCCAAATTCGACTATTGAGCCATATTTTGGAGCAAAACTCTGGCTCTATGCACGTATTCGCAGTTTGAAATTACGAATTTTTATACCGAATATATGCCAATTACTGGGATCAGCGATGGGTCACATTTTGCCCAAACCCCTCTGCAGTTTTCGAAATATCCCAAACATCCCATATACAACCCTTGAGGAATTTTTTGGAGCCAATTTCTGGCTCTCTGCACGTATTCGCAGTATGAAATTCCGACTTTTTATACCGAAAATATGCCAGTAACTGAAAGCGGAGATAGATCACATTTTGCCCAAGCCCTTTCTGCAGTTTTCAAACTATCACAAACATCCCAAATTCGACGCTTGAACCATATTTTGTAGCCAAACTCTGGCTCTTTGCACGTATTCGCAGTTTGAAATTACGAATTTTATACCGAAAATATGCCAATTACTGAGAGCGGCGATGGGTCACAGTTTGCCCAAATTCACCCTGCAGTTTTGAAAATACCACAAACATTCTAAATTCGACGCTTGAACCATATTTTGTAGCCAAATTCTGGCTCTTTGCACGTATTCGCAGTTTGAAATTAGGACTTTTTATACAGAAAAAAATGCCAATTACTGAAAGCGGCGATGGATCACATTTTGCCCAACCCCCCCCCTGCAGTTTTCAAAATATCCCAAACATCCCAAATTCGACCCTTGAGCAATATTGTGGAGCCAAATTCTGGCTCTCTGCACGTATTCGCAGTTTGAAATTACGACTTTTTATACCAGAATATGCCAATTACTGAACGCGCCGATGAGTCACATTTTGCCCAAACCCTCCCTGCCGTTTTCAAAAATCCCAAACATCCGAAATTCGACTATTGAGCAATATTTTGGAGCCAAATTCTGGCTCTCTGCACGTACTCGCAGTTTGAAATTACGAGTTTTAATACCGAATATATGCCAATTACTAGGATCAGCGATGGGTCACATTTTGCCCAAATCCTCCCTGCAGTTTTAAAAATATCACAAACATCCCAAATTCAACGCTTGAACCATATTTTGGAGCCAAATTCTGGCTCTCTGCACGTATTCGCAGTTTGATATTACGACTTTTTATACAGGAAAAATACCAATTACTGAAAGCGGCGATGGGTCACATTTTGCCCAAACCCCTCTGCAGTTTTCGAAATATCTCAAACATCCCAAATTCGACGCTTCGGCCATATTAAGGATCCAAATTCTGGCTCTCTGCATGTATTCGCAGTTTGAAATTACGAATTTTATACCGAAAATATGCCCATTACTGAAAGCAGCGATGGGTCACTGTTTGACCAAACCCACCCTGCAGTTTTGCAAATATCGTAAACATCCCAAATTCGACGCTTGAGCCATATTTTGGAGGCAAGTTCTGGCTCTCTGCACATATTCGCTTTTTGAAATTATGAATTTTTATACCGAAAATATGCCAATTACTGAGCTCGCCGATGAGTCACATTTTGCCCAAATCCTCCCTGCAGTTTTCAAAATATACAAAACATCCCAAATTCGACACTTGAACCATATTTTGAAGCCAAATTCTGGCTCTCTGCACGTATTCGCAGTTTGAAATTACGAATTTTTATACTGAAATTATGCCAGTTACTGAAAGCAGCGATAGATCACATTTTGCCCAAGCCCTCTCTGCAGTTTTCCAAATTTTCCAAACGTCCCAAATTCGACTCTTGAGCCATATTTTTGCGCCAAATTCTGTCTCTCTGCACGTATTTTCAGTTTGAAATTACAAATTTTTATACCGAATATATGCCAATTACTGGGATCAGCGATGGGTCACATTTTGCCCAAACCCCTCTAGTTTTCGAAATATCCCAAACATCCCAAATACGACCCTTGAGGAATTTTTTGGAGCCAATTTCTGGCTCACTGCACGTATTCGCAGTATGAAATTACGACTTTTTATACCGAAAATATGCCAGTTACTGAGAGCAGCGATGGATCACATTTTGTCCAAGCCCTCTCTGCAGTTTTCAAAATATCCCAAACATCCCAAATTTGACCCTTGGGCAATATTTTGGAGCCAAATTCTCGCTCTCTGAACGTATTCGCAGTTTGAAATTACGACTTTTTATACCGAATATATGCCAATTACTGGGATCAGCGATGTGTCACATTTTGCCCAAACCCTCCTTGCAATTTTCAAAATATCCCAAACGTCCCAAATTCGACGCTTGAGCCATATTTTGGAGCCAAATTCTGGCTCTCTGCACGTTTTCGCAGTTTGAAATTACGAATTTTATACCGAAAATATGCCAATTACTGAACGCGCCGATGAGTCACATTTTGCCCTAACCCTCCCTGCAGTTTTCAAAATATCCCAAACATTTCAAATTTGAAGCTTGAGCAATATTTTAGAGCAAAATTCTCGCTCTCTGCACGTATTCGCAGTTTGAAATTACGACATTTTATACCGAATATATGCCAATTAATGGGATCAGCGATGGGTTACATTTTGCCCAAACCCTCCCTGCAGTTTTAAAAATATCACAAACATCCCAAATTCGACGCTTGAACCATAATTTGGAGCTAAATTCTGGCTCTCTGCACGTATTCGCAGTTTGAAATTACGACTTTTTATACAGAAAAAATGCCAATTACTGAAAGCGGCGATGGATCACGTTTTGCCCAAACCCTCCCTGCAGTTTTCAAAATATCCCAAACGTCCAAAATTCGACGCTTGAGCCATATTTTGGAGCCAAATTCTGGCTCTCTGCACGTATTCGCAGTTTGAAATTGCGAATTTTATACCGAAAATATTCAATTACTGAGAGCAGCGATATGTCACAGTTTGCCCAAACCCTCCCTGCAGTTTTAAAAATATCCCAAACATTCCAAATTTGACTATTGAACTACAATTTGGAGCCAAATTATGGCTCTCTGCACGTATTCGCAGTTTGAAATTACGAATTTTTATACCGAATATATGCCAGTTACTGAAAGCGGCGATGTATCACATTTTGCCCAAGCCCTCTCTGCAGTTTTCAAAATATCACAAACATCCCAAATTCGACGCTTGAACCATATTTTGTAGCCAAACTCTGGCTCTTTGCATGTATTCGCAGTTTGAAATTACGAATTTCATACCGAAAATATGCCAATTACTGAGAGCGGCGATGGGTCACAGTTTGCCCAAACCCTCCCTGCAGTTTTAAAAAAACCACAAACATCCCAAATTCGACTTCTGAGCTATATTTTGGAACCAAACTCTGGCTCTCTGCACGTATTCGCAGTTTGAAATTACGACATTTTATACCGAATATATGCCAATTCCTGGGATCAGCGATGGGTCACATTTTGCCCAAACCCTCCCTGCAGTTTTAAAAATACCACAAACATCCCAAATTCGACGCTTGAACCATATTTTGTAGCCAAATTCTGGCTCTTTGCACGTATTCGCAGTTTGAAATTACGACTTTTTATACAGAAAAAATGCCAATTACTGAGAGCGGCGATGAGTCACATTTTGCCCAAACCCCCCTGCAGTTTTCAAAATATTCCAAACATCCCAAATTCGACGCTTGTGCAATATTTTGGAGCCAAATTCAGGCTCTATGTACGTATTCGCAGTTTGAAATTACGACTTTTTATACCAAAATATGCCAATTACTGAACGCGCCGATGAGTCACATTTTGCCCAAACCCTCCCTGCAGTTTTCAAAATATCCCAAACATCCCAAATTCGACTATTGA
Source organism: Procambarus clarkii (assembly GCF_040958095.1). NCBI lineage: Eukaryota > Metazoa > Arthropoda > Malacostraca > Decapoda > Cambaridae > Procambarus > Procambarus clarkii. The sequence continues at coordinate 101,784 of NW_027189152.1, read as the reverse complement.
GCAATATTTTGGAGCCAAATTCTGGCTCTGTGCATGTATTCGCATTTTAAAATTACGACTTTTTATACCGAATATATGCCAATTACTGGGATCAGCGATGTGTCACATTTTGCCCAAACCCTCCCTGCAGTTTTAAAAATATCACAAACATCCCAAATTCGACTCTTGAACCATATTTTGGAGCCAAATTCTGGCTCTCTGCACGTATTCGCAGTATGAAATTACGACTTTTTATACAGAAAAATGCCAATTACTGAACGCGCCGAAGAGTCACATTTTGCCCAAATCCTCCCTGCAGTTCTCAAAATATCCCAAACATCCCAAATTCGACTATTGAGCCATATTTTGGAGCCGAACTCTGGCTCTCTGCACGTATTCGCAGTTTGAAATTACGAATTTTTATACCGAATATATGCCAATTACTGGGATCAGCGATGGTCACATTTTGCCCAAACCCCTCTGCAGTTTTCGAAATATCCCAAACATCCCAAATACGACCCTTGAGGAATTTTTTGGAGCCAATTTCTGGCTCACTGCACGTATTCGCAGTATGAAATTACAACTTTTTATACCGGAAATTTGCCAGTTACTGAAAGCAGCGATGGATCACATTTTGCCCAAGCCCTCTCTGAAGTTTTCAAAATATCCCAAAAGTCCCAAATTCGACTCTTGAGCCATATTTTGGAGCCAAATTCGGCCTCTCGGCCCGTTTTCGCAGTTTGAAATTACGAATTTTATACCGAAAATATGCAAATTACTGAGAGCGGCGATGGGTCACAGTTTGCCCAAATTCACCCTGTAGTTTTGAAAATATCATAAACATCCCAAATTCGACTCTTGAATAATATTTTGGAGCCAAATTCTGGCTCTCTGCACGTATTCGCAGTTTGAAATTACGACTTTTTATACAGAAAAAATGCCAATTACTGAAAGCGGCGATGGATCACATTTTGCCCAAGCCCTCCCTGCAGTTTTCAAAATATCCCAAACATCCCAAATTCGACGCTTAACCATATTTTGAAGCCAAATTCTGGCTCTCTGCACGTATTCGCAGTATGAAATAAACTTTTTATACCGAAAATATGCCAGTCACTGAAAGCATCGATGGATCACATTTTGCCCAAGCCCTCCCTGCAGTTTTCAAAATATTCCAAACGTCCCAAATTCGACCTCGTGAGCCATATTTTGGAGCCAAATTCTGGCTCTCAGCACGTTTCGCAGTTTGAAATTACGAATTTTATACCGAAAATATGCCAATTACTGAACGCGCCGATGAGTCACATTTTGCCCTAACCCTCCCTGCAGTTTTCAAAATATCCCAAACAACCCAAATTTGACGCTTGAGCAATATTTTGGAGCAAAATTCTCGCTCTCTGCACGTATTCGCAGTTTGAAATTACGACATTTTATACCGAATATATGCCAATTAATGGAATCAGCGATGGGTTACATTTTGCCCAAACCCTCCCTGCAGTTTTAAAAATATCACATCCCAAATTCGACGCTTGAACCATAATTTGGAGCCAAATTCTGGCTCTCTGCACGTATTCGCAGTTTAAAATTACGACTTTTTATACAGAAAAAATGCCAATTACTGAAAGTGGCGATGGATCACGTTTTGCCCAAACCCTCCCTGCAGTTTTCAAAATATCCAAAACGTCCAAATTCGAAGCTTGAGCCATATTTTGGAGCCAAATTCTGGCTCTCTGCACGTATTCGCAGTTTGAAATTTCGAATTTTATACCGAAAATATTCAATTACTGAGAGCAGCGATATGTCACAGTTTGCCCAAACCCTCCCTGCAGTTTTGAAAATATCCCAAACATCCCAAATTCGACTTGAACCATATTTGGAGCCAAATTCTGGCTATCTGCACGTATTCGCAGTTTGAAATTACGAATTTTATAACGAAATATGCCAATTACTGAACGTGCAGATGAGTCACATTTTGCCCAAGTCCTCCCTGCAGTTTTCAAAATATCTAAAACATCCCAAATTCGACGCTTGAACCATATTTTGGCGCAAATTCTGGCTCTCTGCACGTATTCGCAGTTTGAAATTACGTCTTTTTATACCGAAAATATGCCAATTACTGAACGCGCGATGAGTCACATTTTGCCCAAACCCCTCTGCAGTTTTCAAAACATCAAAAACCCAAATTCGACCCTTGAAGAATATTTTGGAGCCAAATTCTGGTCTCTGCACGTATTCGCAGTTTGAAATTACGACTTTTATACCGAAAATATGCCAATTACTGAAAGCGGCGATGGATCACATTTTGCCCAAGCCCCCTTTGCAGTTTTCAAAATATCTCAAACGTCCCAAATTCGAGCTTGAGCCATATATTGGAGCCAAATTCTGGCTCTCGGCACGTTTTCGCAGTTTGAAATTACAATTTTATACCGAAAATATGCCAATTACTGAGAGCGGCGATGGGTCACAGTTTGCCCAAATTCACCCTGCAGTTTTGAAAATATCTCAAACATCCAAATTTCGACTCTTGAGCCATGATTTGGAACCAAACTCTGGCTCTTTGCACGTATTCGCAGTTTGAAATTACGACTTTTTATACAGAAAAAATGCCAATTACTGAAAGCGGCGATGGATCACATTTTGCCCAAACCCTCTCTGCAGTTTTCAAAATATCCCAAACATTCCAAATTCGACCCTTGAACCATATTTTGGAGCCAAATTCTCTCTCTCTGCACGTATTCGCAGTTTGAAATTTCGACTTTTTATACAGAAAATATCTAAATACTGAAAGCGGAGATGGGTCACATTTTGCCCAAACCCCTCTGCAGTTTTCGAAATATCACAAACATCCCAAATATGACCCTTGAAGAATATTTTGGAGCCAATTTCTGGCTCTCTGCACGTATTCGCAGTATGAAATTACGACTTTTTATACCGAAAATATGCCAGTTACTGAAAGCGGCGATGGATCACATTTTGCCCAAGCCCTCTGCAGTTTTCAAAATCCCAAACGTCACAAATTCGACGCTTGAACCATATTTTGTAGCCAAATTCTGCTCTCTGCACGTATTCGCAGTTTGAAATTACGACTTTTTATACAGACAATATGCCAAACTGAAAGCGGCGATCACGCTGAAAGCGGAGTCACATTTTGCCCAAACCCCCCTGCAGTTTTCAAAATATCCCAAACATCCCAAATTCGACCTTGATCCATATTTTGGAGCCAAATTCTGGCTCTCGGCACGTTTTCGCATTTTTAAATTACGATTTATTATAACAAAATATGCCAATTACTGAACGCGCGATGAGTCACATTTTGCCCAAACCCTCCCTGCAGTTTTCAAAATATCCCAAACATCCAAAATTTGACTATTGAGCATATTTGGGAGCCAAATTCTGGCTCTCTGCACGTATTCGCAGTTTGAAATTACGACTTTTTATACCGAATATATACCAATTACTGGGATCAGCGATGGGTCACATTTTGCCCAAACACTCCCTGCAGTTTAAAAATATCACAAACATCCCAAATTCGACGCTTGAACCATATTTTGGAGCCAAATTCTGGCTCTCTGAACGTATTCGCAGTTTGAAATTACTACTTTTTATACCGAAAATATACCAATTACTGAAAGCGGCGATGGGTCACATTTTGCCCAAACCCCTCTGCAGTTTTCGAAATATCCCAAACATCCCAAATACGACCCTTGAAGAATATTTTGGAGCCAATTTCTGGCTCTCTGCACGTATTCGCAGTATGAAATTACGACTTTTTATACCGAAAATATGCCAGTTACTGAAAGCGGCGATGGATCACATTTAGCCCAAGCCCTCTCTGCAGTTTTCAAAATATCCCAAAAGTCCCAAATTCGACGCTTGAGCCATATTCTGGAGGCAAATTCTGCCTCTCGGCACGTTTTCGCAGTTGAAATTATGACTTTTCATGGTGATGCAGAGGCTTAAGAGTGGGATGCAGAGGCTCAAGAGAGGGATGCAGAGGCTCAAGTGAGGGATGCAGAGGCACAAGAGAAAGATGCAGAGGCACTTGAGAACGATGCAAAGGCTCAAGAGAGGGATGCAGAGGCTTAAGAGAGTGATGCAAAGGCTCAAGAGAGGGATGCAGAGGCTCAAGACAATGATGTAGAGGCTCAAGAGAGGGATGCAGAGGCTCAAGAGAATGATGCAGAGGCTCAAGAGAGTGATGCAGAGGATCAAGAGAGTGATGCAGAGGCTGAAGAGAGAGATGAAGAGGCTTAAGAGAGTGATGCAGAGGCTCAAGAGAGTGATGCATGGGCTCAAGAGAATGATGTAGAGGCTTAAGAGAGGGATGTAGAGGCTCAAGAAATAGTCAAGGTACAAATAGTTGATTGAGAATCATGTATTTAAGGGTAATTTGCAATTCATTACGTGTGTGCATCATATTTATCGTAAATTTCATGAATTAATGGCTATAAACCGAAAAGGCTGGAAAACGTGGAAAAACGGTAAAATATTGCATAAATCGTTGATATTTGGTTTAAATCTCATACAGGAAACAAGGATGAAAACCCCAAAATATTGCTAAATTCGATGATTTTAAGTACAAAGCACAATGCAAGAAAACTTGCTTAAAAACGCCATATTATGTGAAATTCTGAGATTTGTAGGCCAAATCACATATATTTGGACAACATGAAGCAGTATCAAAAAATGAGTAATTCAAACATTTTAACCTGATATCACTCAACATGAAAAACGTGAAAAAAGTCACTATAATACCATATTCGAGGACTTTTACAGAATCAAAGAGCGAGGTTGCGTATTATTTTGATCAATAAAAAGGCATATGAAAACGTTGTTTCCAATTCAAATGATAAAAACCAATGTGTTTTCTATAGAATTACCTAAAGTGTTCCTGAATTTCTGTTTATATCATCGTAAGAAGAGGTACTCATAAAACTGCTTTACTCCGGCTGAAACTTCGAAATATGCAATAAAAACAGAAAATCTCCCCTAATCAATATCTTACTCACTATTTTAACGAGATACAAATAGTTGATTTAAAATCAAGTATTTAATTTTAATTTGCAATTAATTACGTGTTTGCATCATATTTATCGTAAATTTATTGAATTAATGGCAATAAACCGAAAAGGCTTGAAACCGGAAAAATGGCAAAATATTGCCTAAATCATTGATATTTGGTTTAAATCTTAAAGAAAACAAGGATGAAAAACCTCAAAATATTGCTAAATTCGATGATATTATGTACAAAGCACAATGCATGAAAACGCAATAAATATTGCTTAAAACGCAATATTATGCGAAATTCTGAGATTTGTAGGCTAAATTACATTTTGCGAGACAACATGAAGTAGTATCAAAATATTAGTAAAATCGAACATATTTACCTAAAATTACTCTACATGAAAAACGTGAAAAAGTCACTAAAAATACAAAATTTGACGATTTTTACATCAAATCATAGAGCGAGGTTGCGTATTATTTTGATCATTAAAAAGGCATATGAAAACGTTGTTTCCAATTCAAATGATAAAAATCAATGTGTTTTCTTTAGAATTAACTAAAATGTTCCTGAATTTCCGTTTATATTACTGTAGGAAGAGGCACTCGTAAAACCGCTTTAAACCGGCTGAAACGTAAAAATATGCAATGGCAACAAAAAATCTTTCCTAATCAATACCTACTCATTATTTTAACGAGGTACAAATAGTTGACTGTAAATAAAGTACTTAAGGGTAATTTGCAATTAATTATGTGTTTGCATCATATTTATCGTATTTTTAATGCTTAATGACAATAAACCAAAATGCTTAAAATCGTTGAAAAACGGCAAATAATTTCCTAAATCGTTGATATTTCGTTTAAGTCTTATAAAGGAAAAAAGGATGATAAACGTGAAAATATTGCTAAATTCCATTGTTATTAGTACAAATAAATACAAGAAAACTTGCTTAAAAACGCAATATTATGCTAAATTCTTAGATTTTTAAGCTAAATCACATTTCGCGAGAAAACATGAGGTTGTATCAAAATATTAGTAAATTCGAATATTACTACCTTAAATGTTTTCATGTTGTCACATGAAAACGTGAAAAAAGTCACAACATTACCAATTACGTGGATTTTTGCTTCAAATCATTAAGCAATGTTTCGTGTTATTTTGATCATATGATACGGCGTTTCCAACTCAAATGATAAAAAATCAATGTCTTTTCATTAGAATTAACTAAAATGTTCCTGAATTTCCGTTTATATTACTGAGAGAAAAGACTCGTTAAACTGCACTAATCCGGCTGAAACGACGAAATATGCAATAACAACAGAAAATCTCTCCTAATCAATATCTGACTCACTATTTTAACGAGGTACAAATAGTTGATTGAAAATCAAGTATTTAAGGGTAATTTGCAATTCATTACGTGTTTGCGTCATATTTATCGTAAATTTAATGAATTAAAGCAATAAACCGAAAATGCTTGAAAACGTGGAAAAACGGCCAAATATTGCCTAAATCGTGGATGATATCTCATAAAGGAAACAAGGATGAAAAACCCCAAAATATTGCTAAATTCGCTGATTTTATGTACAAGGCACAATGCAAGAAAACTTGCTTAAAAACGCAATATTATGTGTAATTCTGAGATTTGTAGGCCAAATCACAAATAGAGAGACAACATGAAGTAGTATCAAAATATTAGTAAATTCGAATATTTTTACCTAAAATCACCCAACATGAAAAACGTGAAAAAAGTCACTATAATACCAAATTCGAGGATTTTTACTTCAAATAATAGAGCGAGGTTGCGAATTATTTTGAAAATTAAAAAGGCATATGAGAACGATGTTTCCAAACTCAAATGATAAAAATCAATGTGTTTTCTTTAGAATTAACTAAAATGTTCCTGAATTTCCGTTTATATTTCTGAATTCGTAAACCGCTCTAATCTGGCTAAAACGTCGAAATATGCAATGGAAACAGAAATTCTCTCTTAATCAATATCTAACTCACTATTTTAACGAGATATAAAAAGTTGGTTGAAAATCAAGTATTTAAGGGTAATTTGCAATTAATTACGTGTTTGCATCATATTTATCTTTTTTTTTTGCATTTGACAATAAACCAAAAATGCTTAAAATCGTTGAAAAACGGCAAATCATTACCTAAATCGTTGATATTTGGTTGAAGTCTCATAAAGGAAAAAAGGATGATAACCGTGAAAATATTGCTAAATTAGATGATTATTAGTACAAATATAATGCCAGAAAACTTGCTTAAAAACGCAGTATTATGCTAAATTCTTAGAATTATAGGCTAAATCACATTTCGCGAGAAAATATGAGGTTGTATCAAAATATTAGTAAATTCGAATATTACTACCATAAATGACACATGTTTTCATATGAAAACGTGAAAAAAGTCACAACATTACCAATTACGTGGATTTTTGCTTGAAATCATTAAGCGAGGTTACGTGTTATTTTAATCATATGAAAAGGCGTTTTCCAATTCATATGATAAAAATCAATATCTTTTCATTAGAATTAACTAAAATGTTCCTGAATTTCAGTTTATATTACTGAAAGAAGAGGCACTCGTAAAACGCTGAAACGTCGAAATATGCAATAAAAACAGAATATCTCTCCTAATCAATATCTGACTCACTATTTTAACGAGGTACAAATAGTTGATTGAAAATCAAGTATTTAAGGGTAATTTGCAATTCATTACGTGTTTGCGTCATATTTATCGTAAATTTAATGAATTAAAGGCAATAAACCGAAAATGCTTGAAAACGTGGAAAAACGGCCAAATATTGCCTAAATCGTGGATGATATCTCATAAAGGAAACAAGGATGAAAAACCTCAAATATTGCTAAATTCGCTGATTTTATGTACAAGGCACAATGCAAGAAAACTTGCTTAAAAACGCAATATTATGTGTAATTCTGAGATTTGTAGGCCAAATCACAAATAGAGAGACAACATGAAGTAGTATCAAAATATTAGTAATTTCGAACATTTTTGCCTAAAATCACCTAAATGAAAAACGTGAAAAAAGTCACTATAATACCAAATTCAAGGATTTTTACTTCAAATCATAGAGCGAGGTTGCGTATTATTTTTATAATTAAAAAGGCATATGAAAACGATGTTTTCAATTCAAATGATAAAAATCAATGTGTTCTCTTTAGAATTAACTAAAATGTTCCTCAATTTCTGTTTATATTGCTGAAAGAAGAGGTACTCATAAAACTGCTTTACTCCGGCTGAAACGTCGAAATATGCAATAAAAACAGAAAATCTCTCTTAATCAATATCTTACTCACTGTTTTAACGAGTTGATTGAAAATCTTGTATTTAAGGTAAATTTGCAATTATTTACGTGTTTGCATCATAACATGAGGGATGTGTTTGCATCATCTTGCTCAGTATTTTAACGAGAAACAAATAGTTGATTGAAAATTAAGTATTTAAGGTTATTTTCTAATCAGTTATGTGTTTGCATCATTTTTATCGTATATTTAATGAATTAATACCAATAAACTGAAAATTCACAAAAACGTGAAAAAACGGCAAAATATTGCCTAAATGCAAAATTTGCGAAATTCTCTTATTTGAAGGCCAAATCACATATCGTGAGAAAACATGAAGTAGTATCGAAATATTCGTAAATCGAATATATTTACGTAATGTCACACAACATGAAAAACGTGAAAAAAAATCGCTATTTTACCAAATTTGAGGATTTTAACTTCAAATCATAAAGCGAGGTTTCGTATTATTTAGATTCTAGAAAAGACATATAAAGATGTTGTTTCCAATACAAATGATAAAAATCCATGTGTTTTTATTAAAATACTCTAAAATGTTCCTGATTTTCCGTTTATATTACCGATGGAAGATTTACACGTAAAACCGCTCTAATCCGGCTGAAACGTCGATATATGCAATAAAATCATAACTTCTCGCTTTTTCAATATCTTACTCAGTATTTTAACGAGAAACAAATAGTTGATTGAAAATGAAATATTTAATGTTAATTTCTAATCAATTATGTGTTTGCATAATTTTTATCGTATATATATTGAATTAATAACAATAAACTGAAAATTCACAAAAACGAGGAAAAACGGCAAAATATTGCCTAATTCGATGATATTTTGTTTAAATCACATAAAGGAAAAGGGGGATAAAACGTCAAAATATTTCTAAATTCAATGATTTTTAGTACAAAACAAAAAGCAAGAAAACTTGCTTAAAAATGCAATATTATGCGAAATTCTCAGACTTAAGGCCAAATCACATATCGTGAGAAAACAAGAAGTAGTATCGAATTATTGGTAAAAACGAATATATTTACGTACAATCACACTACATGAAAAACGTGAAAAAAATCGCTATATTACCAAATTTGAGGATTTTAACTTCAAATCATGAAGCGAGGTTTCGTATTATTTAGATCCTAGAAAAGATATATAAAGATGTTGTTTCCAATACAAATGATAAAAATCAATGTGTTTTCATTACCTCACTTGAGGTAATCACATTATATCACTTGAGGTAATTACCTCACTTTCATCCCTCACTTGAGCCTCTGCATCACCCTCTTGAACTCCTGCATCCCTCTCATGAGCCTCTGCATCCCTAACTTGAGCCTTTGCATCACTCTCTTAAGACTCCTTAAGCTTACGAGAGTGATGCAGAGGCTCAAGAGAGGGAGGCAGAGGCTTAACAGAGTGATGCAAAGGCTCAAGGGAGGGATGCAGAGGCTCATGAGAGGGATGCAGGAGTTCAAGAGAGGGATGCAGAGGCTCAAGAAAGGGATGCAGAGGCTTAAGAAAGTAATGAAGAGGCTCAAAATAGGGATGCAGAGGCTTAAGAGGGTGATGCAGAGGCTCAAGAGGGTGAGGCAGAGGCTCAAGAGAGGGATGTAGAGGCTCAAGCGAGTGATGCAGAAGCTCAATAGAGTGATGCAGAGGCTTAAGAGAGTGATGCAGAGGCTTAATAGAGGGGATGCAGAGGCTCAAGAGAGTGATGCAGAGGCTGAAGAGAGTGATGTAGAGGCTTAAGAGAGGGATGCAGAGGTTCAGAGAGGGATGCAGAGGGTTAAGACAGGGATGCAGGGGCTCAAGAGAGGGATGCAGAGGCCAAGAGAAGGATTCAGAGGCTCTTGAGAGTGATGCAGAGGCTGAAGAGAGGGATGCAGAGGCTTAAGAGAGTGTTCCAAAGGCTCAAGAGAGGGATGCAGAGGCTCATGAGTGGGATGCCTTAGTTCAAGAGAGGGATGCAGAGGCTCAAGAGAGTGATGCAGAGGCTTAAGAAAGGGATGCAGAGGCTTAACAGAGTGATGCAAGGCTCAAGGAGGGATGCAGAGGCTCATGAGAGGGATGCAGGAGTTCAAGAGAGGGATGCAGAGGCTCAAGAAAGGGATGCAGAGGCTTAAGAAAGTAATGAAGAGGCTCAAAATAGGGACGCAGAGGCTTAAGAGGGTGATGCAGAGGCTCAAGAGGGTGAGGCAGAGGCTCAAGAGAGGGATGTAGAGGCTCAAGCGAGTGATGCAGAAGGTCAATAGAGTGATGCAGAGGCTTAAGAGAGTGATGCAGAGGCTTAGTAGAGGGGATGCAGAGGCTCAAGAGAGTGATGCAGAGGCTGAAGAGAGTGATGTAGAGGCTTAAGAGAGGGATGCAGAGGTTCAGGAGAGGGATGCAGAGGGTTAAGACAGGGATGCAGGGGCTCAAGAGAGGGATGCAGAGGCCCAAGAGAAGGATTCAGAGCCTCTTGAGAGTGATGCAGAGGCTGAAGAGAGGGATGCAGAGGCTTAAGTGAGTGTTCCAAAGGCTCAAGAGAGGGATGCAGAGGCTCATGAGTGGGATGCCTTAGTTCAAGAGAGGGATGCAGAGGCTCAAGAGAGTGATGCAGAGGCTTAAGAAAGGGATGCAGAGGCTCAAGAGAGTGATGCAGAGGCTTAAGAGAATGATGCAGAGGCTCAAGAGAGTGCTGCAGAGTCTCAAGAGAGGGATGCTGAGGCTCCAGAGAGGGATGCAGAGGCTAAAGAGAGTGATGCAGAGGCTGAAGAGAGATGCAGAATCTTAAGAGAGTGATGCAGAGGCTCAAGAGAGTAATGTAGAGGCTGAAGATAATGATGTAGAGGCTTAAGAGAGGGATGCGGAGCCTCAAGAGAATGAATCAGAGGCTCACGAGAGTGATGCAGAGGATCAAGAGAGTGATGCAGAGGCTCATGAGAGTGATGCAGAGGATCAAGAGAGTGATGCAGAGGCTCACGAGAGTGAGCAGAGGCTCAAGAGAGTGATGCAGAGGATCAAGAGAGGGAAACAGAGTCTTAAGAGAGTGATGCAGAGGGCGAAGAGAGTGATGCAGAGGCTTAGGAGAGTGATGCAGAGGCTGAAGAGAGTGTTGCAGAGGCTCAAGAAAGAGATGCAGAGGCTCAAGAGAGTGATGCAGAGGCTAAAAAGATTTATGCAGAGGCTAAAGAGCGTGATGCAGAGGCTTACTAGAGTGATGCAGAGGATCAAGAGAGGGATGCAGAGGCTAAGTGAGTGATGCAGAGGCTGAAGAGTGTTGCAGAGGCATAAGAGGGGGAGGTTTCGGAGGAATGCAGAGGCTCAAGAGAGTGATGCAGAGGCTCGAGAGAGTGATACAGAGGCTCAAGAGAGTGATGCAGAGGCTCAAGAGAGTGATGCAGAGGCTCAAGAGAGTGATGCAGAGGATTGAGAGAGGGATGCACAGACTCAAAAGAGTGATGCAGAGGCTCAAGAGAGTGATGCAGAGGCTAAAGAGAGTGATGCAGAGGCTCAAGAGAGTGATGCAGAGGCACAAAAGAGGGATGCAGAGTTTTAAGAGAGTGATGCAGAGGCTCAAGAGAGTGATGCAGAGGCTTAGGAGAGGGATGACGAGGCTCAAAAGAGTGAGGAAGAGGCTCAAGAGAAGGATGTAGAGGCTCAAGAGAGTGATGCAAAGGCTCAAGAGAGTGATGCAGAGGCCTAGGAGAGTAATGCAGAGGCTTAAGAGAGGGATGCGGAGCCTCAAGAGAATGAATCAGAGGCTCACGAGAGTGATGCAGAGGATCAAGAGAGTGATGCAGAGGCTCATGAGAGTGATGCAGAGGATCAAGAGAGTGATGCAGAGGCTCACGAGAGTGATGCAGAGGATCAAGAGAGTGAGCAGAGGCTCAAGAGAGTGATGCAGAGGATCAAGAGAGGGAAACAGAGTCTTAAGAGAGTGATGCAGAGGGCGAAGAGAGTGATGCAGAGGCTTAGGAGAGTGATGCAGAGGCTGAAGAGAGTGTTGCAGAGGCTCAAGAAAGAGATGCAGAGGCTCAAGAGAGTGATGCAGAGGCTAAAAAGATTTATGCAGAGGCTAAAGAGCGTGATGCAGAGGCTTACTAGAGTGATGCAGAGGATCAAGAGAGGGATGCAGAGGCTAAGTGAGTGATGCAGAGGCTGAAGAGTGTTGCAGAGGCATAAGAGGGGGAGGTTTCGGAGGAATGCAGAGGCTCAAGAGAGTGATGCAGAGGCTCGAGAGAGTGATACAGAGGCTCAAGAGAGTGATGCAGAGGCTCAAGAGAGTGATGCAGAGGCTCAAGAGAGTGATGCAGAGGATTGAGAGAGGGATGCACAGGCTCAAAAGAGTGATGCAGAGGCTCAAGAGAGTGATGCAGAGGCTAAAGAGAGTGATGCAGAGGCTCAAGAGAGTGATGCAGAGGCACAAAAGAGGGATGCAGAGTTTTAAGAGAGTGATGCAGAGGCTCAAGAGAGTGATGCAGAGGCTTAGGAGAGGGATGACGAGGCTCAAAAGAGTGAGGAAGAGGCTCAAGAGAAGGATGTAGAGGCTCAAGAGAGTGATGCAAAGACTCAAGAGAGTGATGAAGAGGCCTAGGAGAATGATGCAGAGGCTCATGAGAGGGATCCAGAGGCTGAAGAGAGTGATGCAGAGGCTCAAGAGAGGGATGCAGAGGCTCAAGAGAGTGATGCAGAGGCTCAAGAGAGTGATGCAGAGGCTTAGGAGAGTAATGCAGAGGCTTAAGAGAGGGATGCAGGGGCTCATGAGAGGGATGCAGAGGCTTAAGAGGGTGATGCAAAGGCTCAAGAGAGGGATGCAGAGGCTCATGAGAGGGATGCAGGAGTTCAAGAGAGGGATGCAGAGGTTCAAGAAAGGGATGCAGTGGCTCAAGAGAGTGATGCAGAGGTTTAAGAGGGTGATGCAAAGGTTCTAGAGTGGGATGCAGAGGCTCATGAGAGAGATGCAGGAGTTCAAGAGAGTGATGCGGATGCTCAAGAGAGGGATGCAGAGGCTCAAGAGAGGGATGCAGGGGCTCAAAAGAGGGATGCAGAGGTTCAAGCGAGGGATGCAGAGGCTCAAGAGAGGGACGCAGAGGCTCAAGAGAAGGATGCAGAGGCTCAAGTGAGGGATGCAGAGGCACAAGAGAGGGATGCAGAGGCTCTTGAGAATGATGCCGAGGCTCATGAGAGGGATGCAGAGGCTTAAGAGAGTGATTCAGAGGCTTACGAGAGTGATGCAGAGGCTTAAGAGAGTGATGCAGAGGCTCAAGAGAGGGATGCAGAGGCACAAGAGAGGGATGCAGAGGATCAAGAGAGTGATGCAGAGGCTCGAGAGAGTGATGCAGAGGATCAAGAGAGGGATTCAGAGGCTCAAGAGAGGATTCAGAGGCTTAGGAGAGTGATGCAGAGGCTGAAGAGGGTGTTGCAGAGGCTCAAGAGAGGGATGCAGAGGCTCAAGAGAGTGATGCAGAGACTCAAGAGAGTTATGCAGAGGCTCAAGAGAGTGATGCAGAGGCTTACGAGAGTGTTGCAGAGGCCTATGAGAAGGATGTAGAGGCTCAAGAGAGTGATGCCGAGGCTCAAGAGAGTGATGCAGAGGCTCAAGAGAGTGATGCAGAGGCTCAAGAGAGTGTTGCAGAGGCTCAGGAGAGGGATGCACAAGCTCAAGAGAGTGATGCAGAGACTCAAGAGAGTTATGCAGAAACTCAAGAGAATGATGCATAGGCTTACGAGAGTGGTGCAGAGGCTCAATTGAGGGATGTAGAGGCTCAGGAGAGTGATGCGGAAGCTCAAGAAAGTGATACAGAGGCTTAAGAGAGTGATGCAGAGGCTTAAGAGAGTGGATGCAGAGGCTTATGAGAGTGATGCAGAGGCTGAAGAGAGTGATGCAGAGGCTTAAGTGAGGGGATGCAGAGGCTCAAGAGAGTGATGTAGAGGCTGAAGAGAGTGATGCAGAGGCTTAAATGAGGGATGCAGAGGCTCAAGAGAGGGAGGAAGAGGCTCAAGAGAGGGATGCAGGGGCTCAAGAGAGGGATGCAGAGGCTAAAGAGAGGGATGCAGAGGCTCTTGAGAGTGATGCAGAGGCTCAAGAGAGGGATGCAGAGGCTTAAGAGAGTGATGCAAAGGCTAAGGAGAGGGGATGCAGAGGCTCAAGAGAGTGATGCAGAGGCTCAAGAGAGGGATGCAGAGGCTCAAGAGAATGATGCTGAGGCTCAAGAGAGTGCTGCAGAGGCTCAAGAGAGGGATGCAGAGGTTGAAGAGAGAGATGCAGAGGCTTAAGAGAGTGATGCAGAGGCTCAAGAGAGTAATACACAGGATCAAGAGACGGATGCAGAGGCTTAAGAGAGTGATGCAGAGGCTCAAGAGAGTGATGCAGAGGCTCAAGAGAGTGGTGCAGAGGCTTGAGAGAGTGATGCAGAGGATCAAGAGAGTGATGCAGAGGATCAAGTGAGTGATGCAGAGACTCAAGACAGTGATGCAGAGGATCACGAGAGGAAGCAGAGGCTTAGGAGAGTGATGCAGAGGCCGAAGAGAGTGATGCAGAGGCTTAAGAGAGTGATGCAGAGGCTGAAGAGAGTGTTGCAGAGGCTCACGAGAAGGAAGCAGAGGCTCAAGAGAGTAATGCAGAGGCTCAAGAGAATGATGCAGAGGCTCAAGAGAGTGATGCAGAGGCTTAGGAGAGTAATGCAGAGGCTTAAGAGAGGGATGCAGGGGCTCATGAGAGAGATGCAGAGGCTTAAGAGGGTGATGCAAAGGCTCAAGAGAGGGATGCAGAGGCTCATGAGAGGGATGCAGGAGTTCAAGAGAGGGATGCGGAGGTTCAAGAAAGGGATGCAGTGGCTCAAGAGAGTGATGCAGAGGCTTAAGAGGGTGATGCAAAGGCTCTAGAGTGGGATGCAGAGGCTCATGAGAGAGATGCAGGAGTTCAAGAGAGTGATGCGGATGCTCAAGAGAGGATGCAGAGGCTCAAGAGAGGATGCAGGGGCTCAAAAGAGGGATGCAGAGGTTCAAGCGAGGATGCAGAGGCTCAAGAGGGGACGCAGAGGCTCAAGAGAGGATGCAGAGGCTCAAGTGAGGATGCAGAGGCACAAGAGTGGATGCAGTGGCTCTTGAGAGTGATGCCGAGGCTCATGAGAGGGATGCAGAGGCTCATGAGAGGGACGCAGAGGCTCAAGAGAAGGATGCAGAGGCTCAAGTGAGGGATGCAGAGGCACAGAGAGGGATGCAGAGGCACAAGAGAGGGATGCAGAGGATCAAGAGAGTGATGCAGAGGCTCGAGAGAGTGATGCAGAGGATCAAGAGAGGGATTCAGAGGCTCAAGAGAGGGATTCAGAGGCTTAGGAGAGTGATGCAGAGGCTGAAGAGGTGTTGCAGAGGCTCAAGAGAGGGATGCAGAGGCTCAAGAGAGTGATGCAGAGACTCAAGAGAGTTATGCAGAGGCTCAAGAGAGTGATGCAGAGGCTACGAGAGTGATACAGAGGCTCAAGGGAGGGATGCAGAGGCTTAAGAGACTGATGCAAAGGCAAAAGAGAGGGATGCAGAGGATCATGAGAGGGATGCAGGAGTTCAAGAGAGGAATGCAGAGGCTCAAGAAAGGGATGCAGAGGCTTAAGAAAGTGATGCAGAGGCTCAAAATAGGGATGCAGAGGCTTAAGAGGGTGAAGAAGAGGCTCAAGAGAGTGATGCAGAGGCTCAAGAGAGGGATGCAGAGGGACAAGAGAGGGATCAGAGGCACCAGAGAGGATGCAGAGGATCAAGAGAGTGATGCAGAGGCTCGAGAGAGTGATGCAGAGGATCAAGAGAGGGATTCAGAGGCTCAAGAGAGGATTCAGAGGCTTAGAGAGTGAGGCAGAGGCTGAAGAGATGTTGAAGAGGCTCAAGAGAGGGATGCAGAAGCTCAAGAGTGACGCAGAGACTCAAGAGAGTTATGCAGAGGCTCAAGAGAATGATGCAAAGGCTTACAAGAGTGGTGCAGAGGCTCAAGTGAGGGATGTAGAGGCTCAAGAGAGTGATGCGGAAGCTCAAGAGAGTGATACAGAGGCTTAAGAGAGTGATGCAGAGGCTTAAGAGAGGGGATGCAGAGGCTCAAGAGAGTGATGCAGAGGCTCAAGAGAGTGATGCACAGGCTAAAGTGAGGGATGCAGAGGCTCAAGATAGGGATGCAGAGGCTCAAGAGAGGGATGCAGGGGCTCAAGAGAGGGATGCAGAGGCTCAAGAGAGATGCAGGGCTCTTGAGAGTGATGCAGAGGCTCAAGAGAGGATGCAGAGGCTTAGAGAGTGATGCAAATGCTAAGAGAGGGATGCAGAGGCTCAAGAGAGTGATTCAGAGGCTCAGAGAGGGATGCAGAGGCTCAAGAGAATGATGCTGAGGCTCAAGAGAGTGCTGCAGAGGCTCAAGAGAGGGATGCTGACGCTCCAGAGAGGGATGCCGAAGCTGAAGAGAGAGATGCAGAGGCTTAAAAGAGTGATGCAGAGGCTCAAGAGAGTAATGCAGAGGCTCAAGAGAATGCTGTATAGGCTTAAGAGAGGGATGCAGAGGCTCAAGAGAATGATGCAGAGGATCAAGAGAGTGATGCTCAGGATCAAGAGATGGATACAGACGCTTAAGAGAGTGATGCAGAGGCTCAAGAGAGTGATGCAGAGGCTCAAGAGAGTGACACAGAGGCTTAAGAGAGTGATGCAGAGGCTCAAGAGAATGTTGCAGAGGCTCAGGAGAAGGAAGCAGAGGCTTACGAGAGTGATGCAGAGGATCAGAGAGGGATGCAAAGGCTTAAGAGAGTTATGCAGAGGCTGAAGAGAGTGTTGCAGAGGCCTTTGAGAAGGATGTAGAGGCTCAAGAGAGTGATGCCGAGGCTCAAGAGAGTGATGCAGAGGCTCAAGAGAGTGATGCAGAGGGTCAAGAGAGTGATGCAGAGGCTTAAGAGAGTGTTGCAGAGGCTCAGGAGAGGGATACAGAAGCTCAAGAGAGTGATGCAGAGACTCAAGAGAGTTATGCAGAAGCTCAAGAGAATGATGCATAGGCTTACGAGAGTGGTGCAGAGGCTCAATTGAGGGATGTAGCGGCTCAGGAGAGTGATGCGGAAGCTCAAGAAAGAGATACAGAGGCTTAAGAGTGATGCAGAGGCTTAAGAGAGGGGATGCAGAGGCTCATGAGAGTGATGCAGAGGCTGAAGAGAGTGATGCAGACGCTTAAATGAGGGATGCAGAGGCTCAAGAGAGGGAGGAAGAGGCTCAAGAGAGGGATGCAGGGGCTCAAGAGAGGGATGCAGAGGCTAAAGAGAGGGATGCAGAGGCTCTTGAGAGTGATGCAGAGGCTCAAGAGAGGGATGCAGAGGCTTAAGAGAGTGATGCAAAGGCTAAGGAGAGGGATGCAGAGGCTCAAGAGAGTGATGCAGAGGCTCAAGAGAGGGATGCAGAGGCTCAAGAGAATGATGCTGAGGCTCAAGAGAGTGCTGCAGAGGCTCAAGAGAGGGATGCTGACGCTCCAGAGAGGGATGCAGAGGCTAAAGAGAGTGATGCAGAGGTTGAAGAGAGAGATGCAGAGGCTTAAGAGAGTGATGCAGAGGCTCAAAAGAGAAATGCAGAGGCTCAAGAGAATGATGCAGAGGCTCAAGAGAGTGATACACAGGATCAAGAGACGGATGCAGAGGCTTAAGAGAGTGATGCAGAGGCTCAAGAGAGTGATGCAGAGGCTCAAGAGAGTGGTGCAGAGGCTTGAGAGAGTGATGCAGAGGATCAAGAGAGTGATGCAGAGGATCAAGTGAGTGATGCAGAGACTCAAGAGAGTGATGCAGAGGATCATGAGAGGAAGCAGAGGCTTAAGAGAGTGATGCAGAGGCCGAAGAGAGTGATGCAGAGGCTTAGGAGAGTGATGCAGAGGCTGAAGAGAGTGTTGCAGAGGCTCACGAGAAGGAAGCAGAGGCTCAAGAGAGTAATGCAGAGGCTAAAAAAAGTTATGCAACGGCTCTAGAGAGTGATGCGGAGGCTTACGAGAGTGATGCAGATTATCAAGAGAGGGATGCAGAGGCTTAAAAGAGTGATGCAGAGGCTGAAGAGAGTGTTGCAGAGGCTTATGAGAGGGATGCAGAGTCTAAGGAGAGTGATGCCGAGGCTCAAGAGAGTGATGCAGAGGCTCAAGAGAGTGATGCAGAGGCTCATGAGAGTGATGCAGAGGGTCAAGAGAGTGATGCAGAGGCTCAAGAGAGTGTTGCAGAGGCTTAAGAGAGGGATGCAGAGGCTCAAGGGAGTGATGCAGAGGCTCAAGAGAGTGATGCAGAGGCTAAATAGAGTGATGCAGAGGCTCAAGAGAGTGATGCAGAGGCTCAAGAGATGGATGCAGAGGCTTATGAGAGGGATGCTGAGGCTCAGGAGAGTGATGCAGAGGCTCAAGAGAGGGATGTAGAGGCTCAGGAGAGTGATGCAGAGGCTCAAGTGAGTGATGCAGAGTCCTAAGAGAATGATGCAGAGGCTCAAGAGAGGGATGCAGAGGCTCAAGAGAGGGATGCAGAGGCCGAAGAGAGTGAGGCAGAGTCTCAAGAAAGGGATGCAGAGGCTCAAGAGAATGATGCAGAGGTTTACAAGAGTGATGCAGAGGCTTAAGAGAGGGATGCAGAGGCTTAAGAGAGGGATGCAGGGCTCAAGAGAGGATGCAGAGGCTTAAGAGAGTGATGCAAAGGCTCAGGAGAGGGATGCAGAGGCTCATGAGAGGGATGCAGGAGCTCAAGAGAGGGATGCAGAGGCTCAAGAGATTGATGCAGAGGCCCATAGAGTGATGCAGAGGCTCAAGAGAGGGATGCAGGGGCTCAAGAGAGTGATGCATCTCAAGAGAAAGATTCAGAGGCTTACGAGAGTGATGCAGAGGCTTAAGAGATGGATGCAGAGGCCCAAGAGAGGGATGCAGAGGCTCAAGAGAGGGATGCAGAGGCTCAAGAGAGGGATGCAGAGGCTCAAGTGAGGGATGCAGAGGCACAAGAGAGGGATGCAGATGCTCTTGAGAGTGCTGCAGAGGCTCAAGAGAAGGATGCAGAGGCTTAAAAGAGTGATGCAAAGGCTCAAGAGAGGGATGCAGAGGCTCATGAGAGGGATGCAGGAGTTCAAGAGATTGATGCAGAGGCTCAAAAGAGTGATGCAGAGGCTTAAGAGATGGATGCAGAGGCTCAGGAGAATGATGAATTGGCTCAAGAGAGTGCTGCAGAGGCTCAAGAGAGGGATGCTGAGGCTCCAGAGAGAGATAAAAAGGCTCCAGAGAGCGATGTAGAGGCTTGAGAGAGGGATGCAGAGGCTCAAGCGAGTGATGTAGAGGTTTAGGAGAGGGATGCAGAGGCTCAAGAGAATGATGCAGAGGCTCAAGAGAGTGATGCAGAGGATCAAAAGAGGGATGCAGGGGCTTAAGAGAGTGATGCAGAGGCTCAAGAGAGTGATGCAGAGACTAAAGAGAGTGATGCAGAGGCTGAAGAGAGTGATGCAGAAGCTCAAGAGAGTGATGCAGAGGATCAAGAGAGTGATGCAGAGGCTCAACAGAGTGATGCAGAGGATCAAGAGAGGGAAGCAGAGGCTTATGAGAGCGATGCAGAGGCTCTAGAGAGTGATTCAGAGTCTCAAGAGAGTTATGCAGAGGCTCAAGAGAGGGCTGCTGAGGCTCCAGAGAGGGATGCAGAGGCTCAAGAGAGTAATGCAGAGGCTCAAGAGAGTGATGCAGAGGCTCAACGGACTAAAGGACTAGCAACGCGAGGGAGGAAAAACAGAGGGAAGGGCGAGAGTGAGAAGCGGCAGAAGGAATGAGAACGAAGGGATGGATCTGCGGCGAGAGGGAAGACGATGGGAAGGGCGGGATGGGATAGGGGCGGGAGTGGGAAGGGCAGAAGGATGGAGGATGAGCAGGTTTATGAGAGGGAGGAAAACGGAAGGAGAAGGTGCCAGAACGAGAGGAGGGAGTTTGGTAGTAAAATAGGAGAGGGAGTGGGGAGGGTGTTGATAGATGGTTATGATAAATGAATAGATTAATGGACAATTTTATTGGTAGATAGATGGATGGATACATTGATCGCTTAATATATATATTGACGGATAGACGGATGCATAGATGAGTTGTTGGACGGAAAGACAGATGACTATATGGATGGATAGAAAGATGAGTTGATGGACGGATACATGGATAGATAGATGTATATAATGATAAATGGTTGGTTTAATGGGAAGATAGATTGATGGATTGACAGATATAAGTAGATAGATAGATGGATACATTGATGAATACATTTGTTCTAGGTTAACAGTCGAATCAGGTTAAAGAATATCTTTCGATTTGCTATTGCATCAACCGGGATTCGATCGGGGGCCATTAGGATTATAACCATCGAACTCTCCATTTAGACGCTAGGCCTCCAGTTTGTGTGTGTGTGTGTGTGTGTGTGTGTGTGTGTGTGTGTGTGTGTGTGTGTGTGTGTGTGTGTGTGTGTGTGTGTGTGTGTGTGTGTGTGTGTGTGTGTGTGTGTGTGTGGTGTGTGTGTGTGTGTGTGTGTGTGTGTGTGTGGTGTGTGTGTGTGTGTGTGTGTGTGTGTGTGTGTGTGTGTGTGTGTGTGTGTGTGTGTGTGTGTGTATGTGTGTGTGTGTGTGTGTTTGTGTGTGTGTGTGTGTGTGTGTGTGTGTGTGTGTGTGTGTGTGTGTGTGTGTGTGTGTGTGTGTGTGTGTGTGTGTGTGTGTGTGTGTGTGTGTGTGTGTGTGTGTATGTGTGTGTGTGTGTGTGTGTGTTTGTGTGTGTGTATGTGTGTGTGTGTGTGTGTGTGTGTGTGTGTGTGTGTGTGTGTTAGTTAGAGAGAAATAGATGTAGTAGATATAAAAGAGGATAAATACATTTATTTGATTGGCGGGGTCCAAGAGCTAATAACTCGATTCTGCAGATACATATAGTAAATATAAGAATAAAAAAACACACACACACACACACACACACACACACACACACACACACACACACACACACTCTGTATAGAAAACCCCCCTTTCCTTCCTGTCCTCCCGCCCCGTTCACCCCATTCCCTCCCTGTCCTTCCCTCTTCACTTGACCTCCCACTCCTCATCCCAGAATCCTCTGCAACCCTGGTATCCACCTCACAAATCCTCACACCCATGGCACAGCTTCCTCCACCAGCAGAACATTCACCAAGGAGGAGATTTGAGAAGGGACAGAGGAAAGTGAGCCTCAAGGCAATGTACACTAACATAGACGGTATTACAAATAAAGCAAATGAACTTGGAGAATGGGTACTAGAGGAAAACCCAGACATAATAGCTCTCACAGAAACAAAGCTGACGAGACCAATAACAAATGCAGTGTTCCCACAGGACTGTTATGTTATGAGGAAAGAGAGAGAAGGAAGAGGTGGGGGTGGTGTAGCTCTTCTGGTAAGAAAAGTCTAGGATTTCGAGGAGTTGGTTGTTCAGGGATGTGAAGGTTTCAGTGACTACATAATAGGAACAATAACAACTGGAGGGCAAAAAATTATAGTCGTAGTCATATATAATCCACCACCAAATTACAAAAGACCCAGACAGGAATATGATAGAAACAATATGGCCACCATTAACATAATGGAGAGAGCAGCTTCTGTTGCGAGCAGGAATGGATCTGGACTACTAATCATGGGAGACTTCAACCATGGGAAGATAGATTGGGAGAGCAGAGACCCGCATGGAGGACCAGAAACATGGAGAGCTAAGCTGCTGGACGTGGCAACAAGAAACTTTCTAAGCCAGCACGTCAAGGATCCAACAAGAATGAGAGGAGAGGATGAACCAGCAATGCTTGATCTGATATTTACCATAAATGAGTGGGATATAAGGGAAGTCAAGATGGAAGCGCCCTTGGGAATGAGTGATCACAGTGTTTTGAACTTTGAGTACCTGGTAGAGCTAGGAATTATCCCCCCCCCCACAAAAAAAAAAACTAGGAAACAAAAGGCTGGAATACCGAAAGGGAAATTATGAGGAGATGAGAAGCTTCCTAAGGGAACTACCTTGGGACACAGACCTCAGAGCTAAGTCTGTACAAGGTATGATGGACTATGTCACCCAAAAGTGTCAGGAGGCAGTAAGCAGATACATCCCGGCCCAAAAGGAAAAATCCGAGAAGCAAAAGAAGAATCCATGGTATAATAGGGCATGTATGGAAGCAAAGGTACTGAACAAAATGGCGTGGAGGAACTTCCGGAATAACAGAACACCAGAAAGCAGAGAGAGATACCAGAGAACCAGGAATGAGTATGTCAGGGTGAGAAGAAAAGCAGAGAAAAGTTATGAAAATGATATAGCAAAGAAAGCCAAGACCGAACCAAAGCTACTCCACAGTCATATCAGAAGGAAAACAACAGTGAAAGAACAGGTAGTGATATATTTACGTAATATCAAACTCCATGATTAACGTGAAAAAGTCACTATTTTACCATATTTGAGGATTTTAGCTTCAAATCATAGAGCGAGGTTTCGTATTATTAAGATCAAAGAAAAGACATATGACAATGTTGTTTCCAATACAAATGATAAAAAACAACGTGTTTTCATTAGAATTAACTAAAATGATTTTGATTTTCCGTTTATATTACCGATGGAAGATGTACACGTAAAACCGCTCTAATCCGGCTGAAACGTCGATATATGCAATAAAAACCGAGCTTCTCCCCTTTTCAATATCTTACTCAGTAATTTAACGAGAAACAAATGGTTGATTGAAAATGAAGTATTTAAGGTTAATTTCTAATCAATTATGTGTTTGCATCATTTTTATCGTATATTTATATTCGCAGTTTGAAATTACGAATTTTATACCGAAAATAAGCCAATTACTGAGAGCGGCGATGGGTCACAGTTTGCCCAAACCCACCCTGCAGTTTTGAAAATATCCCAAACATCCCAAATTCGACTCTTGAACCATATTTTGGAGCTAAATTCTGGCTCCCTGCACGTATTCGCATTTTGAAATTACAACTTTTAATACCGAAAATATGCCAATTACTGAAAGCGTCGATGGGTCACATTTTGCCCGAGCCCTCTCTGCAGTTATCAAAATATCCCAAACGTCCCAAATTCGACGCTTGAGCCATATTTTGGAGCCAGATTCTAGCTCTCGGCACGTTTTAGCAGTTTGAAATTACGAATTTTTACCGCAAATATGCCAATTACTGAGAGCGGCGATGGGTCACAGTTTGCCCAAATTCACCCTGCAGTTTTGAAAATATCTCAAACATCCCAAATTCGGCTCTTGAGCCATATATTGGAACCAAACTCTGTCTCACTGCACGTATTCGCAGTTTGAAATTACGACTTTTTGTACCGAATATATGCCAATTCCTGGGATCAGCGATGGGTCACATTTTGCCCAAACTCTCCCTGCAGTTTCAAAAATATCACAAACATCCCAAATTCGACGCTTGAACCATATTTTGTAGATAAATTATGGCTCTTTGCACGTATTCGCAGTTTGAAATTACGACTTTTTATACCAAAATATGCCAATTACTGAACGCCCCGATGAGTCACATTTTGCCCAAACCCTCCCTGCAGTTTTCAAAATATCCCAAACATCCCAAATTCGACGCTTGGGCCATATTAAGGAGCCAAATTCTGGCTCTCTGCTTGTAGAGAGCCAGAACTGGCATATTTTCGGTATAAAAAGTAATTTCATACTGCGAATACGTGCAGAAGCCGAATTTGACTCCAAGTATGGTCAAGGGTCATTTGGGATGTTTGATATTTTTAAAACTGCAGGGGGTTTGGGCAAAATGTGACCATCGCTGCTCCAGTATTTGGCATATTTCGGTATAAAAGTAGTAATTTCAAACTGCGAATACGTGCAGAGAGCCGAGAATTTGGCTCCAAAATATGGTCAAGTCAAATTTGGTATGTTTGATATTTTCAACTGCAGAGGGGGTTTGGGCAAAATATGACCCATCGCTGATCCCAGTAATTGGCATATATTCGGTATAGAAAGTCGTAATTTCAAACTGCGAATACGTGCAGAGAGCCAGAGTTTGGTTCCAAAATATAGCTCAAGAGTCGAATTTGGGATGTTTGAGATATTTTCAAAAATGCAGGGTGAATTTGGGCAAACTGTGACCCATCGCCGCTCTCAGTAATAGGCATATTTTCGGTATAAAATTCTTAATTTCAAACTGCGATAACGTGCCGAGAGCCAGAATTTGGCTCCTAAATATGGATCAAGCGTCGAATTTGGGACGTTTGGGATATTTTGAAAACTGCAGAGAGGTCTTGGGCAAAATGTGATCCATCTCTGTTTTCAGTAACTGGCATATTTTCGGTATAAAAAGTCGTAATTTCATACTGCGAATACGTGCAGAAAGCCAGAACTTGACTCCAAGTTATGCAGAAAGCCAGAAATTGGTTCCAAAATATTCTTCAAGGGTCGTATTTGGGATGTTTGGGATATTTCGAAAACTGCAGAGGGGTTTGGGCAAAATGTGACCCATCGCCGCTTACAGTAATTGGTATATTTTCGGTATAAAAAGTCGTAATTTCAAACTTCGAATACATGCAGAGAGCCAGAATTTGGCGCCAAAATATGGTTCAAGCGTCGAATTTGGGATGTTTGTGATATTGTTAAAACTGCAGGGAGGGTTTGTTCAAAATGTGACCCATCGTTGTTCCCAGTAATTGGCATATATTCGGTATAAAAAGTCGTAATTTCAAACTGCGAATACGTGCAGAGAGCCAAAATTTGGCTCCAAAATATTGCTCAATAGTCGAATTTGGGATGTTTGGGATATTTTGAAAACTGCAGGGAGGGTTTAGGCAAAATATGACTCATCGGCCCGTTCAGTAATTGGCATATTTTCGGTATAAAAAGTCGTAATTTCAAACTTCGAATACATGCAGAGAGCCAGAATTTGGCGCCAAAATATGGCTCAAGCGTCGAACTTGGGATGTTTGGGATATTTTCAAAACTGCTAGGTGGGTTTGGGCAAACTGTGACCCATCGCCGCTCTCAGTAATTGTCATATTTTCGGTGTAAAATTCGTAATTTCAAACTGCGAATACATGAAGAGAGCCAGAATTTGGCTCCTTAATATGGCTCAAGCGTCGAATTTGGGATGTTTGGGATTTTGAAAACTTCAGGGAGGTTTTGGGCAAAATGTGATCCATCGCCGCTTTCAGTAATTGGCATTTTTTCTGTATAAAAAGTCGTAATTTCATACTGCGAATACGTGCATAAAAGCCAGAATTTGACTCCAAGTTATACCTCAAGGGTCGTATTTGGGATGTTTGGGATATTTTTAAAACTGCAAGGGGGTTTGGGCAAAATGTGACCCATCGCTGCTTTCAGTATTTGGCATATTTTCGGTATAAAAAGTAGTAATTTCAAAAAGCGATTACGTGCAGAGAGCCAGAACTTGGCTCCAAAATATTGCTTAAGCGTCAAATTTGGGATGTTTGGGATATTTTGAAAACTGCCGGGAGGGTTTGGGCAAAATGTGACTCATCGGGGCGTTAAGTAATTGGCATATTTTGGTATAAAAAGTCGTAATTTCAAACTGCGAATACGTGCAAAGAGCCAGAATTTGGCTACAAAATATGGTTCAAGCGTCGAATTTGGGATGTTCGTTATATTTTTAAAACTACAGGGAGGGTTTGGGCAAATGAGACCCATCGCTGATCCCAGGAATTGGCATATATTCGGTAAAAAAAAAGTCGTAATTTCAAACTGCGAATACGTGCAGAGAGACAGAGTTTGGTTCCAAAATACGGCTCAAGAGTCGAATTTGGGATGTTTGAGATATTTTGAAAACTGCAGAGAGGGCTCGGGCAAAATGTGATCCATCGCCGCTTTCAGTAACTGGCATATTTTCGGTATAAAAAGTCGTAATATCAAACTGCGAATACGTGCAGAGAGCCAGAATTTCGCGCCAAAATATGGCTCAAGCGTCGAACTTGTGATGTTTGGGATATTTTTCAAAACTGCAGGGTGGGGTTGGGAAAACTGTGACCCATCGCTGATCCCAGTAATTGGCATATATTCGGTATAAAAAAGTCTAATTTCAAACTGCGAATACTTGCAGAGAGCGAGAATTTTGTTCCAAAATGTTGCTCAAGCGTCAAATTTGGGATGTTTTGGATATTTTGAAAACTGCAGGGAGGGTTTGGGCAAAATGTGACTCATCGGCGCGTTCAGTAATTGGCATATTTTGGTATAAAAAGTCGTAATTTCAAACTGCGAATAGGTGCAGTGAGACAGAATTTGGCGCCAAAATATGGCTCAAGATTCGAATTTGGGACGTTTGGGATATTTGGAAAACTGCAGGGAGGGCTTGGGCAAAATGTGATCCATCGCTGCTTTCAGTAACCGGCATATTTTCGGTATAAAAAGTCGTAATTTCAAACTGCGAATACGTGTCGAGAGCCAGAATATGGCTCCAAAATATGGTTCAAGTGTCTAATTTGGGATGTTTGGGATATTTTGAAAACTGCAGGGAGGACTTGGGCAAAATTTGACTCATCAGCGCGCTCAGTAATTGGCATATTTTCGGTATATAAATTCGTAATTTCCAAAAGCGATTACGTGCAGAGATCCAGAACTTGGCTCCAAAATATGGCTCAAGCGTCGAATTTGGGATGTCTGGGATATTTCAAAACTGCAGGGTGGGTTTGGGCAAACAGTGACCCATCGCCGCTCTCAGTAATTGGCATATTTTCGGTATAAAATTTGTAATTTCAAACTGCGAATACATCCAAAGAGCCAGAATTTGGCTCCTTAATATGGCCCAAGCGTCGAATTTGGGATGTTTGGGATATTTTGAAAACTGCAGGGAGGATTTGGGCAAAATGTGATCCATCGCCGCTTTAAGTAATTGGCATTTTTTCTGTATAAAAAGTCGTAATTTCAAACTGCGAAAACGTGCAGAAAGCCAGAATTTGGCTCTAAAATATGGTTCAAGAGTAGAATTTGGGATGTTTGTGATATTTTTAAAACTGCAGGGAGTGTTTGGGCAAAATGTGACACATCGCTGATCCCAGTAATTGGCATATATTCGGTATAAAAAAGTCGTAATTTCAAACTGCGAATACGTGCAGAGAGCGAGAATTTGGCTCCAAAATATTGCTCAAGCGTCAAATTTGGGATGTTTGTGATATTTTTAAAACTGCTGGGAGGTTTTGAGCAAACTGTGACCCATCGCCGCTCTCAGTAATTGGCATATTTTCGGTATAAAATTCGTAATTTCAAACTGCAAATACATGCAGAGAGCCAGAATTTGGCTCCTTAATATGGCCCAAGCGTCGAATTTGAGATGTTTGGGATATTTTGAAAACTGCAGGGAGGATTCGGGCAAAATGTGATCCATCGCCGCTTTCAGTAATTGGCATTTTTTCTGTATAAAAAGTCGTAATTTCAAACTGCGAATACGTGCAGAAAGCCAGAATTTGGCTCGAAAATATGGTTCAAGAGTAGAATTTGGGATGTTTTTGATATTTTAAAACTGCAGGGAGGGTTTGGGCAAAATGTGACACATCGCTGATCCAGTAATTGGCATATATTCGGTATAAAAAGTCGTAATTTCCAAACTGCGAATACGTGCAGAGAGCGAGAATTTGGCTCCAAAATATTGTTCAAGCGTCAAATTTGGGATGTTTGTGATATTTTTAAAACTGCAGGGAGGGTTTGGGCAAAATGTGACCCATCGCTGATCCCAGTAATTGGCATATATTCGGTATAAAAAGTTACAATTTCAAACTGCGAATACTTGCAGAGAGCGAGAATTTTGTTCCAAAATATTGCTCAAGCGTCAAATTTGGGATGTTTGGGATATTTTTAAAACTGCTGGGAGGTTTTGAGCAAACTGTGACCCATCGCCGCTCTCAGTAATTGGCATATTTTCGGTATAAAATTCGTAATTTCAAACTGCAAATACATGCAGAGAGCCAGAATTTGGCTCCTTAATATGGCCCAAGCGTCGAATTTGAGATGTTTGGGATATTTGAAAACTGCAGGGAGGATTCGGGCAAAATGTGATCCATCGCCGCTTTCAGTAATTGGCATTTTTTCTGTATAAAAAGTCGTAATTTCAAATTGCGAATACGTGCAGAAAGCCAGAATTTGGCTCGAAAATATGGTTCAAGAGTAGAATTTGGGATGTTTGTGATATTTTTAAAAACTGCAGGGAGGGTTTGGGCAAAATGTGACACATCGCTGATCCCAGTAATTGGCATATATTCGGTATAAAAAGTCGTAATTTCAAACTGCGAATACGTGCAGAGAGCGAGAATTTGGCTCCAAAATATTGCTCAAGCGTCAAATTTGGGATGTTTGAGATATTTTGAAAACTACAGGGAGGGTTTGGGCAAAATGTGACCCATCGCTGATCCCAGTAATTGGCATATATTCGGTATAAAAGTCGTAATTTCAAACTGCGAATACGTGCGAGAGCCAGAATTTGGCTCCAAAATATTGTTCAATAGTTGAATTTGGATGTTTGGGATATTTTGAAAACTGCAGGGAGGGTTTGGGCAAAATGTGACTCATCGGCGCGTTCAGTAATTGGCATATTTTCGATATAAAAAGTCGTAATTTCAAACTGCGAATACATGCAGAGAGCCAGAATTTGTCGCCAAAACATGGCTCAAGCGTCGAACTTGGGATGTTTAGGATATTTTCAAAACTGCAGGGTGGGTTTGGGCAAACTGTGACCCATCGCCCCTCTCAGTAATTGGCATATTTTCGGTATAAAATTCGTAATTTCAAATTGCGAATACATGCAGAGAGCCAGAATTTGGCTCCTTAATATGGCCCAAGCGTCGAATTTAGGATGTTTGGGATATTTTGAAAACTTCAGGGAGGTTTTGCGCAAAATGTGATCCATCGCCGCTCTCCGTAATTGGCATTTTTTCTGTATAAAAAGTCGTAATATCAAACTGCGAATACGTGCAGAGAGCCAGAATTTGGCTCCAAAATATGGTTCAAGCGTCGATTTTGGGATGTTTGTGATATTGTTAAAACTGGAGGGAGGGTTTGGGCAAAATGTGACCCATCGCTGATCCCAGTAATTGGCATATATTCGGTATAAAAAGTCGTAATTTCAAACTGCGAATACGTGCAAAGAGCCAGAATTTGGCTACAAAATATTGTTCAATCGTCGAATTTGGGATGTTTGTATAATTTAAAACTGCAGGGAGGGTTTGGGCAAAATGTGACCCATCGCTGATCCCAGGAATTGGCATATATTCGGTATAAAAAGTCGTAATTTCAAACTGCGAATACGTGCAGAGAGCCAGAATTTGGCTCCAAATTATTGCTCAATAGTCGAATTTGGGATGTTTGGGATATTTTGAAAACTGCAGAGAGGGCTCGGGCAAAATGTGATCCATCGCCGCTTTCAGTAATTGGAATATTTTCGGTATAAAAAGTCGTTATTTCATACTGCGAATACGTGCAGAGAGCCAGAAATTGGCTCCAAAATATTCCTCAAGGGTCGTATTTGAGATGTTTGGGATATTTCGAAAACTGCAGAGGGGTTTGGACAAAGTGTGACCCATTGACGCTTTCAGTAATTGGTATATTTGCGGTATAAAATTCGTAATTTCAAACTGCGAATAAGTGAAGAGAGCCAGAATTTGGTTCCAAAATATGGTTCAAGGGTAGAATTTGGGATGTTTGGGATATTTTGAAAACTGCAGAGAGGGTTTGGGCAAAATGTGATCCATCGCCGCTCTCAGTAATTGGCATTTTTTCTGTATAAAAGTCGTAATATGAAACTGCGAATACGTGCAGGGAGCCAAAATTTGGTTCCAAAATATGGTTCAAGCGTCGAATTTGGGATGTTTGTGATATTTTTAAAACTGCAGGGAGCGTTTGGGCAAAATGTGACCCATCGCTGATCCCAGTAATTGGCTTATATTCGGTATAAAAGTCGTAATTTCAAACTGCGAATACGTGCAAAGAGCCAGAATTTAGCGCCAAAATATGGCTCAAGCGTCGAACTTGTGAAGTTTGGGATATTTCAAAACTGCAGGGTGGGGTTGGGAAAACTGTGACCCATCGCCGCTCTAAGTAATTGGCATATTTTCGGTATAAAATTCGTAATTTCAAACTGCGAATACATGCAGAGAGCCAGAATTGACTCCTTAATATGGCTCAAGCGTCGAATTTGGGATGTTTGGGATATTTTGAAAACTTCAGGGAGGTTTTGGGCAAAATGTGATCCATCGCCGCTTTCAGTAATTGGCATTTTTTCTGTATAAAAGTCGTAATTTCAAACTGCGAATACGTGCAGGGAGTCAGAATTTGGCTCCAAAATACGGTTCAAGAGTCGAATTTGGGATGTTTCTGATATTTTCAAGACTGCAGGGAGGGTTTGGGCAAAATGTGACCCATCGCTGATCCCAGTAATTGGCATATATTCGGTATAAAAAGTTACAATTTCAAACTGCGAATACTTGCAGAGAGCGAGAATTTTGTTCCAAAATATTGCTCAAGCGTCAAATTTGGGATGTTTTGGATATTTTGAAAACTGCCGGGAGGTTTGGGCAAAATGTGACTCATCGGCGCGTTCAGTAATTGCATATTTTGGTATAAAAAGTCGTAATTTCAAACTGCGAATAGGTGCAGAGAGACAGAATTTGGCGCCAAAATATGGCTCAAGAGTCGAATTTGGGACGTTTGGGATATTTGGAAAACTGCAGGGAGGGCTTGGGCAAAATGTGATCCATCGCTGCTTTCAGTAACCGGCATATTTTCGGTATAAAAAGTCGTAATTTCAAACCTGCGAATACGTGTCGAGAGCCAGAATTTGGCTCCAAAATATGGTTCAAGTGTCTAATTTGGGATGTTTGGGATATTTTGAAAACTGCAGGGAGGGCTTGGGCAAAATTTGACTCATCGGCGCGCTCAGTAATTGGCATATTTTCGGTATATAAATTCGTAATTTCCAAAAGCGATTACGTGCAGAGAGCCGGAATTTGGCTCCAAAATATGGTTCAAGAGTCAAATTTGGGATGTTTCTGATATTTTCAAAACTGCAGGGAGGGTTTGGGGAAAATGTGACCCATCGCTGATCCCAGTAATTGGCATATATTCGGTATAAAAGTCATAATTTCAAACTGCGAATACAGTGCAGAGAGCGAGAATTTGGCTCCAAAATATTGCTCAAGCGTCAAATTTGGTATGTTTGGGATATTTTGACAACTGCAGAGGGGGTTGGGCAAAATATGACCCATCGCTGATCCCAGTAATTGGCATATATTCGGTATAGAAAGTCGTAATTTCAAACTGCGAATACGTGCAGAGAGCCAGAGTCTGGTTCCAAAATATAGCTCAAGAGTCGAATTTGGGATGTTTGAGAATATTTTCAAAAATGCAGGGTGAATTTGGGCAAACTGTGACCCATCGCCGCTCTCAGTAATAGGCATATTTCGGTATAAAATTCTTAATTTCAAACTGCGATAACGTGCCGAGAGCCAGAATTTGGCTCCTAAATATGGATCAAGCGTCGAATTTGGGACGTTTGGGATATTTTGAAAACTGCAGAGAGGTCTTGGGCAAAATGTGATCCATCTCTGTTTTCAGTAACTGGCATATTTTCGGTATAAAAAGGTCGTAATTTCATACTGCGAATACGTGCAGAAAGCCAGAACTTGACTCCAAGTTATGCAGAAAGCCAGAAATTGGTTCCAAAATATTCTTCAAGGGTCGTATTTGGGATGTTTGGGATATTCGAAAACTGCAGAGGGGTTTGGGCAAAATGTGACCCATCGCCGCTTACAGTAATTGGTATATTTTCGGTATAAAAAGTCGTAATTTCAAACTTCGAATACATGCAGAGAGCCAGAATTTGGCGCCAAAATATGGTTCAAGCGTCGAATTTGGGATGTTTGTGATATTGTTAAAACTGCAGGGAGGGTTTGTGCAAAATGTGACCCATCGTTGTTCCCAGTAATTGGCATATATTCGGTATAAAAAGTCGTAATTTCAAACTGCGAATACGTGCAGAGAGCCAAAATTTGGCTCCAAATATTGCTCAATAGTCGAATTTGGGATGTTTGGGATATTTTGAAAACTGCAGGGAGGGTTTAGGCAAAATATGACTCATCGGCCCGTTCAGTAATTGCATATTTTCGGTATAAAAAGTCGTAATTTCAAACTTCGAATACATGCAGAGAGCCAGAATTTGGCGCCAAAATATGGCTCAAGCGTCGAACTTGGGATGTTTGGGATATTTTCAAAACTGCTAGGTGGGTTTGGGCAAACTGTGACCCATCGCCGCTCTCAGTAATTGTCATATTTTCGGTGTAAAATTCGTAATTTCAAACTGCGAATACATGAAGAGAGCCAGAATTTGGCTCCTTAATATGGCTCAAGCGTCGAATTTGGGATGTTTGGGATATTTTGAAAACTTCAGGGAGGTTTTGGGCAAAATGTGATCCATCGCCGCTTTCAGGTAATGGCATTTTTTCTGTATAAAAAGTCGTAATTTCATACTGCGAATACGTGCAGAAAGCCAGAATTTGACTCCAAGTTTATACCTCAAGGGTCGTATTTGGGATGTTTGGGATATTTTTAAAACTGCAAGGGGGTTTGGGCAAAATGTGACCCATCGCTGCTTTCAGTATTTGGCATATTTTCGGTATAAAAAGTAGTAATTTCAAAAAGCGATTACGTGCAGAGAGCCAGAACTTGGCTCCAAAATATTGCTTAAGCGTCAAATTTGGGATGTTTGGGATATTTTGAAAACTGCCGGGAAGGTTTGGGCAAAATGTGACTCATCGGGGCGTTAAGTAATTGGCATATTTTGGTATAAAAAGTCGTAATTTCAAACTGCGAATACGTGCAAAGAGCCAGAATTTGGCTACAAAATATGGTTTCAAGCGTCGAATTTGGGATGTTCGTTATATTTTTAAAACTACAGGGAGGGTTTGGGCAAAATGAGACCCATCGCTGATCCCAGGAATTGGCATATATTCGGTAAAAAAAAGTCGTAATTTCAAACTGCGAATACGTGCAGAGAGACAGAGTTTGGTTCCAAAAATACGGCTCAAGAGTCGAATTTGGGATGTTTGAGATATTTTGAAACTGCAGAGAGGGCTCGGGCAAAATGTGATCCATCGCCGCATTCAGTAACTGGCATATTTTCGGTATAAAAAGTCGTAATATCAAACTGCGAATACGTGCAGAGAGCCAGAATTTCGCGCCAAAATATGGCTCAAGCGTCGAACTTGTGATGTTTGGGATATTTTCAAAAACTGCAGGGTGGGGGTTGGGAAAACTGTGACCCATCGCTGATCCCAGTAATTGGCATATATTCGGTATAAAAAGTCATAATTTCAAACTGCGAATACTTGCAGAGAGCGAGAATTTTGTTCCAAAATGTTGCTCAAGCGTCAAATTTGGGATGTTTTGGATATTTTGAAAACTGCAGGGAGGGTTTGGGCAAAATGTGACTCATCGGCGCGTTCAGTAATTGGCATATTTTGGTATAAAAAGTCGTAATTTCAAACTGCGAATAGGTGCAGTGAGACAGAATTTGGCGCCAAAATATGGCTCAAGATTCGAATTTGGGACGTTTGGGATATTTGGAAAACTGCAGGGAGGGCTTGGGCAAAATGTGATCCATCGCTGCTTTCAGTAACCGGCATATTTTCGGTATAAAAAGTCGTAATTTCAAACTGCGAATACGTGTCGAGAGCCAGAATATGGCTCCAAAATATGGTTCAAGTGTCTAATTTGGGATGTTTGGGATATTTTGAAAACTGCAGGGAGGACTTGGGCAAAATTTGACTCATCAGCGCGCTCAGTAATTGGCATATTTTCGGTATATAAATTCGTAATTTTCCAAAGCGATTACGTGCAAGATCCAGAACTTGGCTCAAAATATGGCTCAAGCGTCGAATTTGGGATGTCTGGGATATTTTCAAAACTGCAGGGTGGGTTTGGGCAAACAGTGACCCATCGCGCTCTCAGTAATTGGCATATTTTCGGTATAAAATTTGTAATTTCAAACTGCGAATACATCCAAAGAGCCAGAATTTGGCTCCTTAATATGGCCCAAGCGTCGAATTTGGGATGTTTGGGATATTTTGAAAACTGCAGGGAGGATTTGGGCAAAATGTGATCCATCGCCGCTTTAAGTAATTGGCATTTTTTCTGTATAAAAAGTCGTAATTTCAAACTGCGAAAACGTGCAGAAAGCCAGAATTTGGCTCGAAAATATGGTTCAAGAGTAGAATTTGGGATGTTTGTGATATTTTTAAAACTGCAGGGAGTGTTTGGGCAAAATGTGACACATCGCTGATCCCAGTAATTGGCATATATTCGGTATAAAAAGTCGTAATTTCAAACTGCGAATACGTGCAGAGAGCGAGAATTTGGCTCCAAAATATTGCTCAAGCGTCAAATTTGGATGTTTGTGATATTTTTAAAACTGCTGGGAGGTTTTGAGCAAACTGTGACCCATCGCGCTCTCAGTAATTGGCATATTTTCGGTATAAAATTCGTAATTTCAAACTGCAAATACATGCAGAGAGCCAGAATTTGGCTCCTTAATATGGCCCAAGCGTCGAATTTGAGATGTTTGGGATATTTTGAAAACTGCAGGGAGGATTCGGGCAAAATGTGATTCCATCGCCGCTTTCAGTATTGGCATTTTTCTGTATAAAAAGTCGTAATTTCAAACTGCGAATACGTGCAGAAAGCCAGAATTTGGCTCGAAAATATGGTTCAAGAGTAGAATTTGGGATGTTTTTGATATTTTTAAAACTGCAGGGAGGGTTTTGGGCAAAATGTGACACATCGCTGATCCCAGTAATTGGCATATATTCGGTATAAAAAGTCGTAATTTCAAACTGCGAATACGTGCAGAGAGCGAGAATTTGGCTCCAAAATATTGTTCAAGCGTCAAATTTGGGATGTTTGTGATATTTTTAAAACTGCAGGGAGGGTTTGGGCAAAATGTGACCCATCGCTGATCCCAGTAATTGGCATATATTCGGTATAAAAAGTTACAATTTCAAACTGCGAATACTTGCAGAGAGCGAGAATTTTGTTCCAAAATATTGCTCAAGCGTCAAATTTGGGATGTTTGTGATATTTTTAAAACTGCTGGGAGGTTTTGAGCAAACTGTGACCCATCGCCGCTCTCAGTAATTGGCATATTTTCGGTATAAAATTCGTAATTTCAAACTGCAAATACATGCAGAGAGCCAGAATTTGGCTCCTTAATATGCCCAAGCGTCGAATTTGAGATGTTGGGATATTTTGAAAAACTGCAGGGAGGATTCGGGCAAAATGTGATCCATCGCCGCTTTCAGTAATTGGCATTTTTTCTGTATAAAAGTCCGTAATTTCAAATTGCGAATACGTGCAGAAAGCCAGAATTTGGCTCGAAAATATGGTTCAAGAGTAGAATTTGGGATGTTTGTGATATTTTTAAAACTGCAGGGAGGGTTTGGGCAAAATGTGACACATCGCTGATCCCAGTAATTGGCATATATTCGGTATAAAAAGTCGTAATTTCAAACTGCGAATACGTGCAGAGAGCGAGAATTTGGCTCCAAAATATTGCTCAAAGCGTCAAATTTGGGATGTTTGAGATATTTTGAAAACTACAGGGAGGGTTTGGGCAAAATGTGACCCATCGCTGATCCCAGTAATTGGCATATATTCGGTATAAAAGTCGTAATTTCAAACTGCGAATACGTGCAGAGAGCCAGAATTTGGCTCCAAAATATTGTTCAATAGTTGAATTTGGGATGTTTGGGATATTTTGAAAACTGCAGGGAGGGTTTGGGCAAAATGTGACTCATCGGCGCGTTCAGTAATTGGCATATTTTCGATATAAAAAGTCGTAATTTCAAACTGCGAATACATGCAGAGAGCCAGAATTTGTCGCCAAAACATGGCTCAAGCGTCGAACTTGGGATGTTTAGGATATTTTCAAAACTGCAGGGTGGGTTTGGGCAAACTGTGACCCATCGCCCCTCTCAGTAATTGGCATATTTTCGGTATAAAATTCGTAATTTCAAATTGCGAATACATGCAGAGAGCCAGAATTTGGCTCCTTAATATGGCCCAAGCGTCGAATTTAGGATGTTTGGGATATTTTGAAAACTTCAGGGAGGTTTTGCGCAAAATGTGATCCATCGCCGCTCTCCGTAATTGGCATTTTTTCTGTATAAAAAGTCGTAATATCAAACTGCGAATACGTGCAGAGAGCCAGAATTTGGCTCCAAAATATGGTTCAAGCGTCGATTTTGGGATGTTTGTGATATTGTTAAAACTGGAGGGAGGGTTTGGGCAAAATGTGACCCATCGCTGATCCCAGTAATTGGCATATATTCGGTATAAAAAGTCGTAATTTCAAACTGCGAATACGTGCAAAGAGCCAGAATTTGGCTACAAAATATTGTTCAATCGTCGAATTTGGGATGTTTGTAATAATTTTAAAACTGCAGGGAGGGTTTGGGCAAAATGTGACCCATCGCTGATCCCAGGAATTGGCATATATTCGGTATAAAAAGTCGTAATTTCAAACTGCGAATACGTGCAGAGAGCCAGAATTTGGCTCCAAATTATTGCTCAATAGTCGAATTTGGGATGTTTGGGATATTTTGAAAACTGCAGAGAGGGCTCGGGCAAAATGTGATCCATCGCCGCTTTCAGTAATTGGAATATTTTCGGTATAAAAAGTCGTTATTTCATACTGCGAATACGTGCAGAGAGCCAGAAATTGGCTCCAAAATATTCCTCAAGGGTCGTATTTGAGATGTTTGGGATATTTCGAAAACTGCAGAGGGGTTTGGACAAAGTGTGACCCATTGACGCTTTCAGTAATTGGTATATTTGCGGTATAAAATTCGTAATTTCAAACTGCGAATAAGTGAAGAGAGCCAGAATTTGGTTCCAAAATATGGTTCAAGGGTAGAATTTGGGATGTTTGGGATATTTTGAAAACTGCAGAGAGGGTTTGGGCAAAATGTGATCCATCGCCGCTCTCAGTAATTGGCATTTTTTCTGTATAAAAGTCGTAATATGAAACTGCGAATACGTGCAGGGAGCCAAAATTTGGTTCCAAAATATGGTTCAAGCGTCGAATTTGGGATGTTTTGTGATATTTTTAAAACTGCAGGGAGCGTTTGGGCAAAATGTGACCCATCGCTGATCCCAGTAATTGGCTTATATTCGGTATAAAAGTCGAAATTTCAAACTGCGAATACGTGCAAAGAGCCAGAATTTAGCGCCAAAATATGGCTCAAGCGTCGAACTTGTGAAGTTTGGGATATTTTCAAAACTGCAGGGTGGGGTTGGGAAAACTGTGACCCATCGCCGCTCTAAGTAATTGGCATATTTTCGGTATAAAATTCGTAATTTCAAACTGCGAATACATGCAGAGAGCCAGAATTTGACTCCTTAATATGGCTCAAGCGTCGAATTTGGGATGTTTGGGATATTTTGAAAACTTCAGGGAGGTTTTGGGCAAAATGTGATCCATCGCCGCTTTCAGTAATTGGCATTTTTTCTGTATAAAAAGTCGTAATTTCAAACTGCGAATACGTGCAGGGAGTCAGAATTTGGCTCCAAAATACGGTTCAAGAGTCGAATTTGGGATGTTTCTGATATTTTCAAGACTGCAGGGAGGGTTTTGGGCAAAATGTGACCCATCGCTGATCCCAGTAATTGGCATATATTCGGTATAAAATGTTACAATTTCAAACTGCGAATACTTGCAGAGAGCGAGAATTTTGTTCCAAAATATTGCTCAAGCGTCAAATTTGGGATGTTTTGGATATTTTGAAAACTGCCGGAGGGTTTGGGCAAAATGTGACTCATCGGCGCGTTCAGTAATTGGCATATTTTGGTAATAAAAAGTCGTAATTTCAAACTGCGAATAGGTGCAGAGAGACAGAATTTGGCGCCAAAATATGGCTCAAGAGTCGAATTTGGGACGTTTGGGATATTTGGAAAACTGCAGGGAGGGCTTGGGCAAAATGTGATCCATCGCTGCTTTCAGTAACCGGCATATTTTCGGTATAAAAAGTCGTAATTTCAAACTGCGAATACGTGTCGAGAGCCAGAATTTGGCTCCAAAATATGGTTCAAGTGTCTAATTTGGGATGTTTGGGATATTTTGAAAACCTGCAGGGAGGGCTTGGGCAAAATTTGACTCATCGGCGCGCTCAGTAATTGGCATATTTTCGGTATATAAATTCGTAATTTCCAAAAGCGATTACGTGCAGAGAGCCAGAACTTGGCTCCAAAATATGGCTCAAGCGTCGAATTTGGGATGTTTGGGATATTTTCAAAACTGCAGGGTGGGTTTGGGCAAACAGTGACCCATCGCCGCTCTCAGTAATTGGCATATTTTCGGTATAATATTTGTAATTTCAAACTGCGAATACATCCAGAGAGCCAGAATTTGGCTCCTCAATATGACCCAAGCGTCGAATTTGGGATGTTTGGGATATTTTGAAAACTGCAGGGAGGATTTGGGCAAAATGTGATCCATCGCCGCTTTCAGTAATTGGCATTTTTTCTGTATAAAAATTCGTAATTTCAAACTGCGAATACGTGCAGAAAGCCAGAATTTGGCTCGAAAGAATGGTTCAAGAGTAGAATTTGGGATGTTTGTGATATTTTTAAAACTGCAGGGAGGGTTTGGGCAAAATGTGACACATCGCTGATCCCAGAAATTGGCATATATTCGGTATAAAAAGTCGTATTTCAAACTGCGAATACGTGCAGAGAGCGAGAATTTGGCTCCAAAATATTGTTCAAGCGTCAAATTTGGGATGTTTGTGATATTTTTAAAACTGCAGGGAGGGTTTGGGCAAAATGTGACCCATCGCTGATCCCAGTATTGGCATATATTCGGTATAAAATTCGTAATTTCAAACTGCGAATACGTGCAGAGAGCCAGAATTTGGCTCCAAATTATTGCTCAATAGTCGAATTTGGGATGTTTGGGATATTTTGAAAACTGCAGGGAGGGTTTGGGCAAAATGTGACTCATCGGCGCGTTCAGTAATTGGCATGTTTTCGATATAAAAAGTCGTAATTTCAAACTGCGAATACGTGCAGAGAGCCACAATTTGGCGCCAAAACATGGCTCAAGCGTCGAACTTGGGATGTTTAGGATATTTTCAAAACTGCAGGGTGGGTTTGGGCAGACTGTGACCCATCGCCTCTCTCAGTAATTGGCATATTTTCGGAATAAAATTCTTAATTTCAAACTGCGAAAACGTGCCGAGAGCCAGAATTTGGCTCCAAAATATGGTTCAAGTGTCTAATTTGGGATGTTTGGGAAATTTTGAAAACTGCAGGGAGGACTTGGGCAAAATTTGACTCATCGGCGCGCTCAGTAATTGGCATATTTTCGGTATATAAATTCGTAATTTCCAAAAGCGATTACGTGCAGAGAGCCAGAACTTGGCTCCAAAATCTGGCTCAAGCGTCGAATTTGGGATGTTTGGGATATTTTCAAAACTGCAGGGTGGGTTTGGGCAAACAGTGACCCATCGCCGCTCTCAGTAATTGGCATATTTTCAGTATAATATTTGTAATTTCAAACTGCGAATACATCCAGAGAGCCAGAATTTGGCTCCTCAATATGGCCCAAGGGTCGAATTTGGGATGTTTGGGATATTTTGAAAACTGCAGGGAGGATTTGGGCAAAATGTGATCCATCGCCGCCTTCAGTAATTGGCATTTTTTCTGTATAAAAAGTCGTAATTTCAAACTGCGAATACGTGCAGCAAGCCAGAATTTGGCTCGAAAATATGGTTCAAGAGTAGAATTTGGGATGTTTGTGATATTTTTAAAACTGCAGGGAGGGTTTGGGCAAAATGTGACACATCGCTGATCCCAGAAATTGGCATATATTCGGTATAAAAAGTCGTAATTTCAAACTGCGAATACGTGCAGAGAGCGAGAATTTGGCTCCAAAATATTGTTCAAGCGTCAAATTTGGGATGTTTGTGATATTTTTAAAACTGCAGGGAGGGTTTGGGCAAAATGTGACCCATCGCTGATCCCAGTAATTGGCATATATTCGGTATAAAATTCGTAATTTCAAACTGCGAATACGTGCAGAGAGCCAGAATTTGGCGCCAAAACATGGCTCAAGCGTCGAACTTGGGATGTTTAGGATATTTTCAAAACTGCAGGGTGGGTTTGGGCAAACTATGACCCATCGCCGCTCTCAGTAATTGGCATATTTTCGGTATAAAATTCGTAATTTCAACTGCGAATACACGCAGAGAGCCAGAATTTTACTCCTTAATATGGCTCAAGCGTCGAATTTGGGATGTTTGGGATATTTTGAAAACTTCAGGGAGGTTTTGGGCAAAATGTGATCCATCGCCGCTTTCAGTAATTGGCATTTTTTCTGTATAAAAATTCGTAATTTTAAACTGCGAATACGTGCAGGGAGTCAGAATTTGGC
The DNA here is from genome assembly GCF_040958095.1 of Procambarus clarkii. Classification (NCBI taxonomy): domain Eukaryota; kingdom Metazoa; phylum Arthropoda; class Malacostraca; order Decapoda; family Cambaridae; genus Procambarus; species Procambarus clarkii. Next base: position 61,075 of record NW_027189152.1, on the reverse strand, counting down.
TCCAAAATATGGTTCAAGAGTCGAATTTGGGATGTTTCTGATATTTTCAAGACTGCAGGGAGGGTTTGGGCAAAATGTGACCCATCGCTGATCCCAGGAATTGGCATATATTCGGTATAAAAAGTTACAATTTCAAACTGCGAATTCTTGCAGAGAGCGAGAATTTTGTTCCAAAATATTGCTCAAGCGTCAAATTTGGGATGTTTTGGATATTTTAAAAACTGCCGGGAGGGTTTGGGCAAAATGTGACTCATCGGCGCGTTCAGTAATTGGCATATTTTGGTATAAAAAGTCGTAATTTCAAACTGCGAATAGGTGCAGAGAGACAGAATTTGGCGCCAAAATATAGCTCAAGAGTCGAATTTGGGACGTTGGGATATTTGGAAAACTGCAGGGAGGGCTTGGGCAAAAATGTGATCCATCGCTGCTTTCAGTAACCGGCATATTTTCGGTATAAAAAGTCGTAATTTCAAACTGCGAATACGTGTCGAGAGCCAGAATTTGGCTCCAAAATATGGTTCAAGTGTCTAATTTGGGATGTTTGGGATATTTTGAAAACTGCAGGGAGGACTTGGGCAAAATTTGACTCATCCGCGCGCTCAGTAATTGGCATATTTTCGGTATATAAATTCGTAATTTCCAAAAGCGATTACGTGCAGAAAGCCAGAACTTGGCTCCAAAATATGGCTCAAGCGTCGAATTTGGGATGTTTGGGATATTTTCAAAACTGCAGGGTGGGTTTGGGCAAACAGTGACCCATCGCAGCTCTCAGTAATTGGCATATTTTCGGTATAATATTTGTAATTTCAAAACTGCGAATACATCCAGAGAGCCAGAATTTGGCTCCTCAATATGGCCCAAGCGTCGAATTTGGGATGTTTGGGATATTTTGAAAACTGCAGGGAGGATTTGGGCAAAATGTGATCCATCGCCGCTTTCAGTAATTGGTATTTTTTTCTGTATAAAAAAGTCGTAATTTCAAACTGCGAATACGTGCAGAAAGACAGAATTTGGCTCCAAAATATGGTTCAAGAGTAGAATTTGGGATGTTTGTGATATTTTTAAAACTGCAGGGAGGGTTTGGGCAAAATGTGACACATCGCTGATCCCAGTAATTGGCATATATTCGGTATAAAAATTCGTAATTTCAAACTGCGAATACGTGCAGGGAGTCAGAATTTGGCTCCAAAATATGGTTCAAGAGTCGAATTTGGGATGTTTCTGATATTTTCAAGACTGCAGGGAGGGTTTGGGCAAAATGTGACCCATCGCTGATCCCAGTAATTGGCATATATTCGGTATAAAAAGTTACAATTTCAAACTGCGAATACTTGCAGAGAGCGAGAATTTTGTTCCAAAATATTGCTCAAGCGTCAAATTTGGGATGTTTGGATATTTTGAAAACTGCCGGGAGGGTTTGGGCAAAATGTGACTCATCGGCGCGTTCAGTAATTGGCATATTTTGGTATAAAAAGTCGTAATTTCAAACTGCGAATAGGTGCAGAGAGACAGAATTTGGCGCCAAAATATGGCTCAAGAGTCGAATTTGGGACGTTTGGGATATTTGGAAAACTGCAGGGAGGGCTTGGGCAAAATGTGATCCATCGCTGCTTTCAGTAACCGGCATATTTTCTGTATAAAAAGTCGTAATTTCAAACTGCGAATACGTGTCGAGAGCCAGAATTTGGCTCCAAAATATGGTTCAAGTGTCTAATTTGGGATGTTTGGGATATTTTGAAAACTGCAGGGAGGGCTTGGGCAAAATTTGACTCATCGGCGCGCTCAGTAATTGGCATATTTTCGGTATATAAATTCGTAATTTCCAAAAGCGATTACGTGCAGAGAGCCAGAATTTGGCTCCAAAATATGGCTCAAGCGTCGAATTTAGGATGTTTGGGATATTTTCAAAACTGCTGGGTGGGTTTGGGCAAACAGTGACCCATCGCCGCTCTCAGTAATTGGCATATTTTCGGTATAATATTTGTTATTTCAAACTGCGAATACATCCAGAGAGCCAGAATTTGGCTCCTCAATATGACCCAAGCGTCGAATTTGGGATGTTTTGGGATATTTTGAAAACTGCAGGGAGGATTTGGGCAAAATGTGATCCATCGCCGCTTTCAGTAATTGGCATTTTTTCTGTATAAAAATTCGTAATTTCAAACTGCGAATACGTGCAGAAAGCCAGAATTTGGCTCGAAAGAATGGTTCAAGAGTAGAATTTGGGATGTTTGTGATATTTTTAAAACTGCAGGGAGGGTTTGGGCAAAATGTGACACATCGCTGATCCCAGAAATTGGCATATATTCGGTATAAAAAGTCGTATTTCAAACTGCGAATACGTGCAGAGAGCGAGAATTTGGCTCCAAAATATTGTTCAAGCGTCAAATTTGGGATGTTTGTGATATTTTTAAAACTGCAGGGAGGGTTTGGGCAAAATGTGACCCATCGCTGATCCCAATAATTGGCATATATTCGGTATAAAATTCGTAATTTCAAACTGCGAATACGTGCAGAGAGCCAGAATTTGGCTCCAAATTATTGCTCAATAGTCGAATTTGGGATGTTTGGGATATTTTGAAAACTGCAGGGAGGGTTTGGGCAAAATGTGACTCATCGGCGCGTTCAGTAATTGGCATGTTTTCGATATAAAAAGTCGTAATTTCAAACTGCGAATACGTGCAGAGAGCCACAATTTGGCGCCAAAACATGGCTCAAGCGTCGAACTTGGGATGTTTAGGATATTTTCAAAACTGCAGGGTGGGTTTGGGCAGACTGTGACCCATCGCCTCTCTCAGTAATTGGCATATTTTCGGAATAAAATTCTTAATTTCAAACTGCGAAAACGTGCCGAGAGCCAGAATTTGGCTCCAAAATATGGTTCAAGTGTCTAATTTGGGATGTTTGGGAAATTTTGAAAACTGCAGGGAGGACTTGGGCAAAATTTGACTCATCGGCGCGCTCAGTAATTGGCATATTTTCGGTATATAAATTCGTAATTTCCAAAAGCGATTACGTGCAGAGAGCCAGAACTTGGCTCCTCAATATGGCCCAAGGGTCGAATTTGGGATGTTTGGGATATTTTGAAAACTGCAGGGAGGATTTGGGCAAAATGTGATCCATCGCCGCCTTCAGTAATTGGCATTTTTTTCTGTATAAAAAGTCGTAATTTCAAACTGCGAATACGTGCAGCAAGCCAGAATTTGGCTCGAAAATATGGTTCAAGAGTAGAATTTGGGATGTTTGTGATATTTTTAAAACTGCAGGGAGGGTTTGGGCAAAATGTGACACATCGCTGATCCCAGTAATTGGCATATATTCGGTATAAAAAGTCGTAATTTCAAACTGCGAATACGTGCAGAGAGCGAGAATTTGGCTCCAAAATATTGTTCAAGCGTCAAATTTGGGATGTTTGTGATATTTTTAAAACTGCAGGGAGGGTTTGGGCAAAATGTGACCCATCGCTGATCCCAGTAATTGGCATATATTCGGTATAAAATTCGTAATTTCAAACTGCGAATACGTGCAGAGAGCCAGAATTTGGCGCCAAAACATGGCTCAAGCGTCGAACTTGGGATGTTTAGGATATTTTCAAAACTGCAGGGTGGGTTTGGGCAAACTATGACCCATCGCCGCTCTCAGTAATTGGCATATTTTCGGTATAAAATTCGTAATTTCAAACTGCGAATACACGCAGAGAGCCAGAATTTTACTCCTTAATATGGCTCAAGCGTCGAATTTGGGATGTTTGGGATATTTTGAAACTTCAGGGAGGTTTTGGGCAAAATGTGATCCATCGCCGCTTTCAGTAATTGGCATTTTTTCTGTGTAAAAATTCGTAATTTCAAACTGCGAATACGTGCAGGGAGTCAGAATTTGGCTCCAAAATATGGTTCAAGAGTCGAATTTGGGATGTTTCTGATATTTTCAAAACTGCAGGGAGGGTTTGGGCAAAATGTGACCCATCGCTGATCCCTGTAATTGGCATATATTCGGTATAAAAAGTTACAATTTCAAACTGCGAATACTTGCAGAGAGCGAGAATTTTGTTCCAAAATATTGCTCAAGCGTCAAATATGGGATGTTTTGGATATTTTGAAAACTGCAGGGAGGGTTTGGGCAAAATGTGACTCATCGGCGCGTTCAGTAATTGGCATATTTTGGTATAAAAAGTCGTAATTTCAAACTGCGAATAGGTGCAGAGAGACAGAATTTGGCGCCAAAATATGGATCAAGAGTCGAATTTGGGACGTTTGGGATATTTGGAAAACTGCAGGGAGGGCTTGGGCAAAATGTGATCCATCGCTGCTTTCAGTAACCGGCATATTTTCGGTATAAAAAGTCGTAATTTCAAACTGCGAATACGTGTCGAGAGCCAGAATTTGGCTCCAAAATATGGTTCAAGTGTCTAATTTGGGATGTTTTGGAATATTTTGAAAACTGCAGGGAGGACTTGGGCAAAATTTGACTCATCGGCGCGCTCAGTAATTGGCATATTTTCGGTGTATAAATTCGTAATTTCCAAAAGCGATTACGTGCATTGAGCCAGAACTTGGCTCCAAAATATGGCTCAAGCGTCGAATTTGGGATGTTTGGGATATTTTCCAAACTGCAGGGTGGGTTTGGGCAAAATGTGATCCATCGCCGCTTTCAGTAATTGGCATTTTTTCTGTATAAAAAGTCGTAATTTCAAACTGCGAATACGTGCAGAAAGCCAGAATTTGGCTCGAAAATATGGTTCAAGAGTAGAATTTGGGATGTTTGTGATATTTTTAAAACTGCAGGGAGGGTTTGGGCTAAATGTGACACATCGCTGATCCCAGAAATTGGCATATATTCGGTATAAAAAGTCGTAATTTCAAACTGCGAATACGTGCAGAGAGCGAGAATTTGGCTCCAAAATATTGTTCAAGCGTCAAATTTGGGATGTTTGTGATATTTTTTAAAACTGCAGGGAGGGTTTGGGCAAAATGTGACCCATCGCTGACCCCAGTAATTGGCATATATTCGGTATAAAATTCGTAATTTCAAACTGCGAATACGTGCAGAGAGCCAGAATTTGGCTCCAAATTATTGCTCAATAGTCGAATTTGGGATGTTTGGGATATTTTGAAAACTGCAGGGAGGGTTTGGGCAAAATGTGACTCATCGGCGCGTTCAGTAATTGGCATGTTTTCGATATAAAAAGTCGTAATTTCAAACTGCGAATACGTGCAGAGAGCCACAATTTGGCGCCAAAACATGGCTCAAGCGTCGAACTTGGGATGTTTAGGATATTTTCAAAACTGCAGGGTGGGTTTGGGCAGACTGTGACCCATCGCCTCTCTCAGTAATTGGCATATTTTCGGAATAAAATTCTTAATTTCAAACTGCGAAAACGTGCCGAGAGCCAGAATTTGGCTCCAAAATATGGTTCAAGTGTCTAATTTGGGATGTTTGGGAAATTTTGAAAATTGCAGGGAGGACTTGGGCAAAATTTGACTCATCGGCGCGCTCAGTAATTGGCATATTTTCGGTATATAAATTCGTAATTTCCAAAAGCGATTACGTGCAGAGAGCCAGAACCTTGGCTCCAAAATATGGCTCAAGCGTCGAATTTGGGATGTTTGGGATATTTTCAAAACTGCAGGGTGGGTTTGGGCAAACAGTGACCCATCGCCGCTCTCAGTAATTGGCATATTTTCGGTATAATATTTGTAATTTCAAACTGCGAATACATCCAGAGAGCCAGAATTTGGCTCCTCAATATGGCCCAAGCGTCGAATTTGGGATGTTTGGGATATTTTGAAAACTGCAGGGAGGATTTGGGCAAAATGTGATCCATCGCCGCTTTCAGTAATTGGCATTTTTTCTGTATAAAAAGTCGTAATTTCAAACTGCGAATACGTGCAGCAAGCCAGAATTTGGCTCGAAAATATGGTTCAAGAGTAGAATTTGGGATGTTTGTGATATTTTTAAAACTGCAGGGAGGGTTTGGGCAAAATGTGACACATCGCTGATCCCAGTAATTGGCATATATTCGGTATAAAAATTCGTAATTTCAAACTGCGAATACGTGCAGAGAGCGAGAATTTGGCTCCAAAATATTGTTCAAGCGTCAAATTTGGGATGTTTGTGATATTTTTAAAACTGCAGGGTGGGTTTGGGCAAACTATGGCCCATCGCCGCTCTCAGTAATTGGCATATTTTCGGTATAAAATTCGTAATATCAAACCTGCGAATACATGCAGAGAGCCAGAATTTTACTCCTTAATATGGCTCAAGCGTCGAATTTGGGATGTTTGGGATATTTTGAAAACTTCAGGGAGGTTTTGGGCAAAATGTGATCCATCGCCGCTTTCAGTAATTGGCATTTTTTCTGTGTAAAAATTCGTTTTTTCAAACTGCGAATACGTGCAGGGAGTCAGAATTTGGCTCCAAAATATGGTTCAAGAGTCGAATTTGGGATGTTTCTGATATTTTCAAAACTGCAGGGAGGGTTTGGGCAAAATGTGACCCATCGCTGATCCCTGTAATTGGCATATATTCGGTATAAAAAGTTACAATTTCAAACTGCGAATACTTGCAGAGAGCGAGAATTTTGTTCCAAAATATTGCTCAAGCGTCAAATATGGGATGTTTTGGATATTTTGAAAACTGCAGGGAGGGTTTGGGCAAAATGTGACTCATCGGCGCGTTCAGTAATTGGCATATTTTGGTATAAAAAGTCGTAATTTCAAACTGCGAATAGGTGCAGAGAGACAGAATTTGGCGCCAAAATATGGATCAAGAGTCGAATTTGGGACATTTGGGATATTTGGAAAACTGCAGGGAGGGCATGGGCAAAATGTGATCCATCGCTGCTTCAGTAACCGGCATATTTTCGGTATAAAAAGTCGTAATTTCAAACTGCGAATACGTGTCGAGAGCCAGAATTTGGCTCCAAAATATGGTTCAAGTGTCTAATTTGGGATGTTTTGGGATATTTTGAAAACTGCAGGGAGGACTTGGGCAAAATTTGACTCATCGGCGCGCTCAGTAATTGGCATATTTTCGGTGTATAAATTCGTAATTTCCAAAAGCGATTACGTGCATTGAGCCAGAACTTGGCTCCAAAATATGGCTCAAGCGTCGAATTTGGGATGTTTGGGATATTTTCCAAACTGCAGGGTGGGTTTGGGCAAAATGTGATCCATCGCCGCTTTCAGTAATTGGCATTTTTTCTGTATAAAAAGTCGTAATTTCAAACTGCGAATACGTGCAGAAAGCCAGAATTTGGCTCGAAAATATGGTTCAAGAGTAGAATTTGGGATGTTTGTGATATTTTTAAAACTGCAGGGAGGGTTTGGGCTAAATGTGACACATCGCTGATCCCAGAAATTGGCATATATTCGGTATAAAAGTCGTAATTTCAAACTGCGAATACGTGCAGAGAGCGAGAATTTGGCTCCAAAATATTGTTCAAGCGTCAAATTTGGGATGTTTGTGATATTTTTAAAACTGCAGGGAGGGTTTGGGCAAAATGTGACCCATCGCTGATCCCAGTAATTGGCATATATTCGGTATAAAAGTCGTAATTTCAAACTGCGAATACGTGCAGAGAGCCAGAATTTGGCTCCAAATTATTGCTCAATAGTCGAATTTGGGATGTTTGGGATATTTTGAAAACTGCAGGGAGGGTTTGGGCAAAATGTGACTCATCGGCGCGTTCAGTAATTGGCATGTTTTCGATATAAAAAGTCGTAATTTCAAACTGCGAATACGTGCAGAGAGCCACAATTTGGCGCCAAAACATGGCTCAAGCGTCGAACTTGGGATGTTTAGGATATTTTCAAAACTGCAGGGTGGGTTTGGGCAGATTGTGACCCATCGCCTCTCTCAGTAATTGGCATATTTTCGGAATAAAATTCTTAATTTCAAACTGCGAAAACGTGCCGAGAGCCAGAATTTGGCTCCAAAATATGGCTCAAGCGTCGAATTTGGGACGTTTGGGATATTTTGAAAACTCCAGAGAGGGCTCGGGCAAAATGTGATCCATCGCCGCTTTCAGTAATTGGAATATTTTCGGTATAAAAAGTCGTAATTTCATACTGTGAATACGTGCAGAGAGCCAGAAATTGGCTCCAAAATATTCCTCAAGTGTCGTATTTGAGATGTTTGGGATATTTCAAAAACTGCAGAGGGGTTTGGACAAAGTGTGACCCATTGACGCTTTCAGTAATTGGTATATTTTCGGTATAAAATTCGTAATTTCAAACTGCGAATAAGTGAAGAGAGCCAAAATTTGGTTCCAAAATATGGTTCAAGGGTAGAATTTGGGATGTTTGGAATATTTTGAAAACTGCAGAGAGGGTTTGGGCAAAATGTGATCCATCGCCGCTCTCAGTAATTGGCATTTTTTCTGTATAAAAAGTCGTAATATGAAACTGCGAATACGTGCAGAGAGCCAAAATTTGGTTCCAAAATATGGTTCAAGCGTCGAATTTGGGATGTTTGTGATATTTTTAAAACTGCAGGGAGCGTTTGGGCAAAATGTGACCCATCGCTTATCCCAGTAATTGGCTTATATTCGGTATAAAAGTCGTAATTTCAAACTGCGAATACGTGCAGAGAGCCAGAATTTGGCTCCAAAATATTGCTCAAGCGTCAAATTTGGGATGTTTTGGATATTTTGAAAACTGCAGGGAGGGTTTGGGCAAAATGTGACCCATCGCTGATCCCAGTAATTGGCTTATATTCGGTATAAAAGTCGTAATTTCAAACTGCGAATACGTGCAAAGAGCCAGAATTTAGCGCCAAAATATGGCTCAAGCGTCGAACTTGTGATGTTTGGGATATTTTCAAAACTGCAGGGTGGTGTTGGGAAAACTGTGACCCATCGCCGCTCTAAGTAATTGGCATATTTTCGGTATAAAATTCGTAATTTCAAACTGCGAATACATGCAGAGAGCCAGAATTTGACTCCTTAATATGGCTCAAACGCCGAATTTGGGATGTTTGGGATATTTTGAAAACTTCAGGGAGGTTTTGGGCAAAATGTGATCCATCGCCGCTTTCAGTAATTGGCATTTTTTCTGTATAAAAAGTCGTAATTTCAAACTGCGAATAAGTGCAGGGAGTCAGAATTTGGCTCCAAAATATGGTTCAAGAGTCGAATTTGGGATGTTTCTGATATTTTTAAAACTGCAGGGAGGGTTTGGGCAAAATGTGACACATCGCTGATCCCAGTAATTGGCATATATTCGGTATAAAAAGTCGTAATTTCAAACTGCGAATACGTGCAGAGAGCGAGAATTTGGCTCTAAAATATTGTTCAAGCGTCAAATTTGGGATGTTTGTGATATTTTTAAAACTGCAGGGAGGGTTTGGGCAAAATGTGACCCATCGCTGATCCCAGTAATTGGCATATATTCGGTATAAAAAGTTACAATTTCAAACTGCGAATACTTGCAGAGAGCGAGAATTTTGTTCCAAAATATTGCTCAAGCGTCAAATTTGGGATGTTTTGGATATTTTGAAAACTGCAGGGAGGGTTTGGGCAAAATGTGACTCATCGGCGCGTTCAGTAATTGGCATATTTTGGTATAAAAAGTCGTAATTTCAAACTGCGAATAGGTGCAGAGAGACAGAATTTGGCGCCAAAATATGGCTCAAGAGTCGAATTTGGGACGTTTGGGATATTTGGAAAACTGCAGGGAGGGCTTGGGCAAAATGTGATCCATCGCTGCTTTCAGTAACCGGCATATTTTCGGTATAAAAAGTCGTAATTTCAAACTGCGAATACGTGTCGAGAGCCAGAATTTGGCTCCAAAATATGGTTCAAGTGTCTAATTTGGGATGTTTGGGATATTTTGAAAACTGCAGGGAGGACTTGGGCAAAATTTGACTCATCCGCGCGCTCAGTAATTGGCATATTTTCGGTATATAAATTCGTAATTTCCAAAAGCGATTACGTGCAGAAAGCCAGAACTTGGCTCCAAAATATGGCTCAAGCGTCGAATTTGGGATGTTTGGGATATTTTCAAAACTGCAGGGTGGGTTTGGGCAAACAGTGACCCATCGCCGCTCTCAGTAATTGGCATATTTTCGGTATAATATTTGTAATTTCAAACTGCGAATACATCCAGAGAGCCAGAATTTGGCTCCTCAATATGGCCCAAGCGTCGAATTTGGGATGTTTGGGATATTTTGAAAACTGCAGGGAGGATTTGGGCAAAATGTGATCCATCGCCGCTTTCAGTAATTGGCATTTTTTCTGTATAAAAAGTCGTAATTTCAAACTGCGAATACGTGCAAAAAGCCAGAATTTGGCTCGAAAATATGGTTCAAGAGTAGAATTTGGGATGTTTGTGATATTTTTAAAAACTGCAGGGAGGGTTTGGGCAAAATGTGACCCATCGCTGATCCCAGTAATTGGCATATATTCGGTATAAAAGTCGTAATTTCAAACTGCGAATACGTGCAGAGAGCCAGAATTTGGCTCCAAAATATTGCTCAATAGTCGAATTTGGGATGTTTGGGATATTTTGAAAACTGCAGGGAGGGATTGGGCAAAATGTGACTCATCGGCGCTCTCAGTAATTGGCATGTTTTCGATATAAAAAGTCGTAATTTCAAACTGCGAATACGTGCAGAGAGCCAGAATTTGGCGCCAAAACATGGCTCAAGCGTCGAACTTGGGATGTTTAGGATATTTTCAAAACTGCAGGGTGGGTTTGGGCAAACTATGACCCATCGCCGCTCTCAGTAATTGGCATATTTTCGGTATAAAATTCGTAATTTCAAACTGCGAATACACGCAGAGAGCCAGAATTTTACTCCTTAATATGGCTCAAGCGTCGAATTTGGGATGTTTGGGATATTTTGAAAACTTCAGGGAGGTTTTGGGCAAAATGTGATCCATCGCCGCTTTCAGTAATTGGCATTTTTTCTGTATAAAAATTCGTAATTTCAAACTGCGAATACGTGCAGGGAGTCAGAATTTGGCTCCAAAATATGGTTCAAGAGTCGAATTTGGGATGTTTCTGATATTTTCAAAACTGCAGGGAGGGTTTGGGCAAAATGTGACCCATCGCTGATCCCAGTAATTGGCATATATTCGGTATAAAAAGTTACAATTTCAAACTGCGAATACTTGCAGAGAGCGAGAATTTTGTTCCAAAATATTGCTCAAGCGTCAAATTTGGGATGTTTTGGATATTTTGAAAACTGCAGGGAGGGTTTGGGCAAAATGTGACTCATCGGCGCGTTCAGTAATTGGCATATTTTGGTATAAAAAGTCGTAATTTCAAACTGTGAATAGGTGCAGAGAGACAGAATTTGGCGCCAAAATATGGCTCAAGAGTCGAATTTGGGACGTTTGGGATATTTGGAAAACTGCAGGGAGGGCTTGGGCAAAATGTGATCCATCGCTGCTTTCAGTAACCGGCATATTTTCGGTATAAAAAGTCGTAATTTCAAACTGCGAATACGTGTCGAGAGCCAGAATTTGGCTCCAAAATATGGTTCAAGTGTCTAATTTGGGATGTTTGGGATATTTTGAAAACTGCAGGGAGGACTTGGGCCAAATTTGACTCATCGGCGCGTTCAGTAATTGGCATTTTTTCTGTATAAAAAGTCGTAATATGAAACTGCGAATACGTGCAGAGAGCCAAAATTTGGTTCCAAAATATGGTTCAAGCGTCGAATTTGGGATGTTTGTGATATTTTAAAAACTGCAGGGAGGGTTTGGGCAAAATGTGACCCATCGCTGACCCCAGTAATTGGCATATATTCGGTATAAAATTCGTAATTTCAAACTGCGAATACGTGCAGAGAGCCAGAATTTGGCTCCAAATTATTGCTCAATAGTCGAATTTGGGATGTTTGGGATATTTTGAAAACTGCAGGGAGGGTTTGGGCAAAATGTGACTCATCGGCGCGTTCAGTAATTGGCATGTTTTCGATATAAAAAGTCGTAATTTCAAACTGCGAATACCGTGCAGAGAGCCACAATTTGGCGCCAAAACATGGCTCAAGCGTCGAACTTGGGATGTTTAGGATATTTTCAAAACTGCAGGGTGGGTTTGGGCAGACTGTGACCCATCGCCTCTCTCAGTAATTGGCATATTTTCGGAATAAAATTCTTAATTTCAAACTGCGAAAACGTGCCGAGAGCCAGAATTTGGCTCCAAAATATGGTTCAAGTGTCTAATTTGGGATGTTTGGGAAATTTTGAAAATTGCAGGGAGGACTTGGGCAAAATTTGACTCATCGGCGCGCTCAGTAATTGGCATATTTTCGGTATATAAATTCGTAATTTCCAAAAGCGATTACGTGCAGAGAGCCAGAACTTGGCTCCAAAATATGGCTCAAGCGTCGAATTTGGGATGTTTGGGATATTTTCAAAACTGCAGGGTGGGTTTGGGCAAACAGTGACCCATCGCCGCTCTCAGTAATTGGCATATTTTCGGTATAATATTTGTAATTTCAAACTGCGAATACATCCAGAGAGCCAGAATTTGGCTCCTCAATATGGCCCAAGCGTCGAATTTGGGATGTTTGGGATATTTTGAAAACTGCAGGGAGGATTTGGGCAAAATGTGATCCATCGCCGCTTTCAGTAATTGGCATTTTTTCTGTATAAAAAGTCGTAATTTCAAACTGCGAATACGTGCAGCAAGCCAGAATTTGGCTCGAAAATATGGTTCAAGAGTAGAATTTGGGATGTTTGTGATATTTTTAAAACTGCAGGGAGGGTTTGGGCAAAATGTGACACATCGCTGATCCCAGTAATTGGCATATATTCGGTATAAAAATTCGTAATTTCAAACTGCGAATACGTGCAGAGAGCGAGAATTTGGCTCCAAAATATTGTTCAAGCGTCAAATTTGGGATGTTTGTGATATTTTTAAAACTGCAGGGTGGGTTTGGGCAAACTATGGCCCATCGCCGCTCTCAGTAATTGGCATATTTTCGGTATAAAATTCGTAATATCAAACTGCGAATACATGCAGAGAGCCAGAATTTTACTCCTTAATATGGCTCAAGCGTCGAATTTGGGATGTTTGGGATATTTTGAAAACTTCAGGGAGGTTTTGGGCAAAATGTGATCCATCGCCGCTTTCAGTAATTGGCATTTTTTCTGTGTAAAAATTCGTTTTTTCAAACTGCGAATACGTGCAGGGAGTCAGAATTTGGCTCCAAAATATGGTTCAAGAGTCGAATTTGGGATGTTTCTGATATTTTCAAAACTGCAGGGAGGGTTTGGGCAAAATGTGACCCATCGCTGATCCCTGTAATTGGCATATATTCGGTATAAAAAGTTACAATTTCAAACTGCGAATACTTGCAGAGAGCGAGAATTTTGTTCCAAAATATTGCTCAAGCGTCAAATATGGGATGTTTTGGATATTTTGAAAACTGCAGGGAGGGTTTGGGCAAAATGTGACTCATCGGCGCGTTCAGTAATTGGCATATTTTGGTATAAAAAGTCGTAATTTCAAACTGCGAATAGGTGCAGAGAGACAGAATTTGGCGCCAAATATGGATCAAGAGTCGAATTTGGGACATTTGGGATATTGGAAAACTGCAGGGAGGGCATGGGCAAAATGTGATCCATCGCTGCTTTCAGTAACCGGCATATTTTCGGTATAAAAAGTCGTAATTTCAAACTGCGAATACGTGTCGAGAGCCAGAATTTGGCTCCAAAATATGGTTCAAGTGTCTAATTTGGGATGTTTTGGGATATTTTGAAAACTGCAGGGAGGACTTGGGCAAAATTTGACTCATCGGCGCGCTCAGTAATTGGCATATTTTCGGTGTATAAATTCGTAATTTCCAAAAGCGATTACGTGCATTGAGCCAGAACTTGGCTCCAAAATATGGCTCAAGCGTCGAATTTGGGATGTTTGGGATATTTTCCAAACTGCAGGGTGGGTTTGGGCAAAATGTGATCCATCGCCGCTTTCAGTAATTGGCATTTTTTCTGTATAAAAAGTCGTAATTTCAAACTGCGAATACGTGCAGAAAGCCAGAATTTGGCTCGAAAATATGGTTCAAGAGTAGAATTTGGGATGTTTGTGATATTTTTAAAACTGCAGGGAGGGTTTGGGCTAAATGTGACACATCGCTGATCCCAGAAATTGGCATATATTCGGTATAAAAGTCGTAATTTCAAACTGCGAATACGTGCAGAGAGCGAGAATTTGGCTCCAAAATATTGTTCAAGCGTCAAATTTGGGATGTTTGTGATATTTTTAAAACTGCAGGGAGGGTTTGGGCAAAATGTGACCCATCGCTGATCCCAGTAATTGGCATATATTCGGTATAAAAGTCGTAATTTCAAACTGCGAATACGTGCAGAGAGCCAGAATTTGGCTCCAAATTATTGCTCAATAGTCGAATTTGGGATGTTTGGGATATTTTGAAAACTGCAGGGAGGGTTTGGGCAAAATGTGACTCATCGGCGCGTTCAGTAATTGGCATGTTTTCGATATAAAAAGTCGTAATTTCAAACTGCGAATACGTGCAGAGAGCCACAATTTGGCGCCAAAACATGGCTCAAGCGTCGAACTTGGGATGTTTAGGATATTTTCAAAACTGCAGGGTGGGTTTGGGCAGATTGTGACCCATCGCCTCTCTCAGTAATTGGCATATTTTCGGAATAAAATTCTTAATTTCAAACTGCGAAAACGTGCCGAGAGCCAGAATTTGGCTCCAAAATATGGCTCAAGCGTCGAATTTGGGACGTTTGGGATATTTTGAAAACTCCAGAGAGGGCTCGGGCAAAATGTGATCCATCGCCGCTTTCAGTAATTGGAATATTTTCGGTATAAAAAGTCGTAATTTCATACTGTGAATACGTGCAGAGAGCCAGAAATTGGCTCCAAAATATTCCTCAAGTGTCGTATTTGAGATGTTTGGGATATTTCAAAAACTGCAGAGGGGTTTGGACAAAGTGTGACCCATTGACGCTTTCAGTAATTGGTATATTTTCGGTATAAAATTCGTAATTTCAAACTGCGAATAAGTGAAGAGAGCCAAAATTTGGTTCCAAAATATGGTTCAAGGGTAGAATTTGGGATGTTTGGAATATTTTGAAAACTGCAGAGAGGGTTTGGGCAAAATGTGATCCATCGCCGCTCTCAGTAATTGGCATTTTTTCTGTATAAAAAGTCGTAATATGAAACTGCGAATACGTGCAGAGAGCCAAAATTTGGTTCCAAAATATGGTTCAAGCGTCGAATTTGGGATGTTTGTGATATTTTTAAAACTGCAGGGAGCGTTTGGGCAAAATGTGACCCATCGCTTATCCCAGTAATTGGCTTATATTCGGTATAAAAGTCGTAATTTCAAACTGCGAATACGTGCAGAGAGCCAGAATTTGGCTCCAAAATATTGCTCAAGCGTCAAATTTGGGATGTTTTGGATATTTTGAAAACTGCAGGGAGGGTTTGGGCAAAATGTGACCCATCGCTGATCCCAGTAATTGGCTTATATTCGGTATAAAAGTCGTAATTTCAAACTGCGAATACGTGCAAAGAGCCAGAATTTAGCGCCAAAATATGGCTCAAGCGTCGAACTTGTGATGTTTGGGATATTTTCAAAACTGCAGGGTGGTGTTGGGAAAACTGTGACCCATCGCCGCTCTAAGTAATTGGCATATTTTCGGTATAAAATTCGTAATTTCAAACTGCGAATACATGCAGAGAGCCAGAATTTGACTCCTTAATATGGCTCAAACGCCGAATTTGGGATGTTTGGGATATTTTGAAAACTTCAGGGAGGTTTTGGGCAAAATGTGATCCATCGCCGCTTTCAGTAATTGGCATTTTTTCTGTATAAAAAGTCGTAATTTCAAACTGCGAATAAGTGCAGGGAGTCAGAATTTGGCTCCAAAATATGGTTCAAGAGTCGAATTTGGGATGTTTCTGATATTTTTAAAACTGCAGGGAGGGTTTGGGCAAAATGTGACACATCGCTGATCCCAGTAATTGGCATATATTCGGTATAAAAAGTCGTAATTTCAAACTGCGAATACGTGCAGAGAGCGAGAATTTGGCTCTAAAATATTGTTCAAGCGTCAAATTTGGGATGTTTGTGATATTTTTAAAACTGCAGGGAGGGTTTGGGCAAAATGTGACCCATCGCTGATCCCAGTAATTGGCATATATTCGGTATAAAAAGTTACAATTTCAAACTGCGAATACTTGCAGAGAGCGAGAATTTTGTTCCAAAATATTGCTCAAGCGTCAAATTTGGGATGTTTTGGATATTTTGAAAACTGCAGGGAGGGTTTGGGCAAAATGTGACTCATCGGCGCGTTCAGTAATTGGCATATTTTGGTATAAAAAGTCGTAATTTCAAACTGCGAATAGGTGCAGAGAGACAGAATTTGGCGCCAAAATATGGCTCAAGAGTCGAATTTGGGACGTTTGGGATATTTGGAAAACTGCAGGGAGGGCTTGGGCAAAATGTGATCCATCGCTGCTTTCAGTAACCGGCATATTTTCGGTATAAAAAGTCGTAATTTCAAACTGCGAATACGTGTCGAGAGCCAGAATTTGGCTCCAAAATATGGTTCAAGTGTCTAATTTGGGATGTTTGGGATATTTTGAAAACTGCAGGGAGGACTTGGGCAAAATTTGACTCATCCGCGCGCTCAGTAATTGGCATATTTTCGGTATATAAATTCGTAATTTCCAAAGCGATTACGTGCAGAAAGCCAGAACTTGGCTCCAAAATATGGCTCAAGCGTCGAATTTGGGATGTTTGGGATATTTTCAAAACTGCAGGGTGGGTTTGGGCAAACAGTGACCCATCGCCGCTCTCAGTAATTGGCATATTTTCGGTATAATATTTGTAATTTCAAACTGCGAATACATCCAGAGAGCCAGAATTTGGCTCCTCAATATGGCCCAAGCGTCGAATTTGGGATGTTTGGGATATTTTGAAAACTGCAGGGAGGATTTGGGCAAAATGTGATCCATCGCCGCTTTCAGTAATTGGCATTTTTTCTGTATAAAAAGTCGTAATTTCAAACTGCGAATACGTGCAAAAAGCCAGAATTTGGCTCGAAAATATGGTTCAAGAGTAGAATTTGGGATGTTTGTGATATTTTTAAAACTGCAGGGAGGGTTTGGGCAAAATGTGACCCATCGCTGATCCCAGTAATTGGCATATATTCGGTATAAAAGTCGTAATTTCAAACTGCGAATACGTGCAGAGAGCCAGAATTTGGCTCCAAAATATTGCTCAATAGTCGAATTTGGGATGTTTGGGATATTTTGAAAACTGCAGGGAGGGATTGGGCAAAATGTGACTCATCGGCGCTCTCAGTAATTGGCATGTTTTCGATATAAAAAGTCGTAATTTCAAACTGCGAATACGTGCAGAGAGCCAGAATTTGGCGCCAAAACATGGCTCAAGCGTCGAACTTGGGATGTTTAGGATATTTTCAAAACTGCAGGGTGGGTTTGGGCAAACTATGACCCATCGCCGCTCTCAGTAATTGGCATATTTTCGGTATAAAATTCGTAATTTCAAACTGCGAATACACGCAGAGAGCCAGAATTTTACTCCTTAATATGGCTCAAGCGTCGAATTTGGGATGTTTGGGATATTTTGAAAACTTCAGGGAGGTTTTGGGCAAAATGTGATCCATCGCCGCTTTCAGTAATTGGCATTTTTTCTGTATAAAAATTCGTAATTTCAAACTGCGAATACGTGCAGGGAGTCAGAATTTGGCTCCAAAATATGGTTCAAGAGTCGAATTTGGGATGTTTCTGATATTTTCAAAACTGCAGGGAGGGTTTGGGCAAAATGTGACCCATCGCTGATCCCAGTAATTGGCATATATTCGGTATAAAAAGTTACAATTTTCAAACTGCGAATACTTGCAGAGAGCGAGAATTTTGTTCCAAAATATTGCTCAAGCGTCAAATTTGGGATGTTTTGGATATTTTGAAAACTGCAGGGAGGGTTTGGGCAAAATGTGACTCATCGGCGCGTTCAGTAATTGGCATATTTTGGTATAAAAAGTCGTAATTTCAAACTGTGAATAGGTGCAGAGAGACAGAATTTGGCGCCAAAATATGGCTCAAGAGTCGAATTTGGGACGTTTGGGATATTTGGAAAACTGCAGGGAGGGCTTGGGCAAAATGTGATCCATCGCTGCTTTCAGTAACCGGCATATTTTCGGTATAAAAAGTCGTAATTTCAAACTGCGAATACGTGTCGAGAGCCAGAATTTGGCTCCAAAATATGGTTCAAGTGTCTAATTTGGGATGTTTGGGATATTTTGAAAACTGCAGGGAGGACTTGGGCCAAATTTGACTCATCGGCGCGTTCAGTAATTGGCATGTTTTCGATATAAAAAGTCGTAATTTCAAACTGCGAATACGTGCAGAGAGCCACAATTTGGCGCCAAAACATGGCTCAAGCGTCGAACTTGGGATGTTTAGGATATTTTCAAACTGCAGGGTGGGTTTGGGCAGACTGTGACCCATCGCCTCTCTCAGTAATTGGCATATTTTCGGAATAAAATTCTTAATTTCAAACTGCGAAAACGTGCAGAGAGCCAGAATTTGGCTCCAAAATATGGTTCAAGTGTCTAATTTGGGATGTTTGGGAAATTTTTGAAAACTGCAGGGAGGACTTGGGCAAAATTTGACTCATCGGCGCGCTCAGTAATTGGCATATTTTCGGTATATAAATTCGTAATTTCCAAAAGCGATTACGTGCAGAGAGCCAGAACATGGCTCCAAAATATGGCTCAAGCGTCGAATTTGGGATGTTTGGGATATTTTCAAAACTGCAGGGTGGGTTTGGGCAAACAGTGACCCATCGCCGCTCTCAGTAATTGGCATATTTTCAGTATAATATTTGTAATTTCAAACTGCGAATACATCCAGAGAGCCAGAATTTGCTCCTCAATATGGCCCAAGCGTCGAATTTGGGATGTTTGGGATATTTTGAAAACTGCAGGAGGATTTGGGCAAAATGTGATCCATCGCCGCTTTCAGTAATTGGCATTTTTTCTGTATAAAAAGTCGTAATTTCAAACTGCGAATACGTGCAGAAAGCCAGAATTTGGCTCGAAAATATGGTTCAAGAGTAGAATTTGGGATGTTTGTGATATTTTTAAAACCGCAGGGAGGGTTTGGGCAAAATGTGACACATCGCTGATCCCAGTAATTGGCATATATTCGGTATAAAAAGTCGTAATTTCAAACTGCGAATACGTGCAGAGAGCGAGAATTTGGCTCCAAAATATTGTTCAAGCGTCAAATTTGGGGATGTTTGTGATATTTTTAAAACTGCAGGGAGGGTTTGGGCAAAATGTGACCCATCGCTGATCCCAGTAATTGGCATATATTCGGTATAAAAGTCGTAATTTCAAACTGCGAATACGTGCAGAGAGCCAGAATTTGGCTCCAAAAATATTGCTCAATAGTCGAATTTGGGATGTTTGGGATATTTTGAAAACTGGTGGGAGGGTTTGGGCAAAATGTGACTCATCGGCGCGTTCAGTAATTGGCATGTTTTCGATATAAAAAGTCGTAATTTCAAACTGCGAATACGTGCAGAGAGCCAGAATTTGGCGCCAAAACATGGCTCAAGCGTCGAACTTGGGATGTTTAGGATATTTTCAAAACTGCAGGGTGGGTTGGGCAGATTGTGACCCATCGCCTCTCTCAGTAATTGGCATATTTTCGGAATAAAATTCTTAATTTCAAAATGCGAAAACGTGCCGAGAGCCAGAATTTGGCTCCAAAATATGGCTCAAGCGTCGAATTTGGGACGTTTGGGATATTTTGAAAACTGCAGAGAGGGCTCGGGCAAAAATGTGATCCATCGCCGCTTTCCAGTAATTGGAATATTTTCGGTAATAAAAAGTCGTAATTTCATACTGCGAATACGTGCAGAGAGCCAGAAATTGGCTCCAAAATATTCCTCAAGGGTCGTATTTGAGATGTTTGGGATATTTCGAAAACTGCAGAGGGGTTTGGACAAAGTGTGACCCATTGACGCTTTCAGTAATTGGTATATTTTCGGTATAAAATTCGTAATTTCAAACTGCGAATAAGTGAAGAGAGCCAAAATGTGGTTCCAAAATATGGTTCAAGGGTAGAATTTGGGATGTTTGGGATATTTTGAAAACTGCAGAGAGGGTTTGGGCAAAATGTGATCCATCGCCGCTCTCAGTAATTGGCATTTTTTCTGTATAAAAAGTCGTAATATGAAACTGCGAATACGTGCAGAGAGCCAAAATTTGGTTCCAAAATATGGTTCAAGCGTCGAATTTGGGATGTTTGTGATATTTTTAAAACTGCAGGGAGCGTTTGGGCAAAATGTGACCCATCGCTGATCCAGTAATTGGCTTATATTCGGTATAAAAGTCGTAATTTCAAACTGCGAATACGTGCAGAGAGCCGAATTTGGCTCCAAAATATTGCTCAATAGTCGAATTTGGGATGTTTGGGATATTTTGAAAACTGCAGGGAGGGTTTGGGCAAAATGTGACTCATCGGCGCGTTCAGTAATTGGCATATTTTCGGTATAAAAAGTCGTAATTTCAAACTGCGAATACGTGCAAAGAGCCAGAATTTAGCGCCAAAATATGGCTCAAGCGTCGAACTTGTGATGTTTGGGATATTTTCAAAACTGCAGGGTGGGGTTGGGAAAACTGTGACCCATCGCCGCTCTAAGTAATTGGCATATTTTCGGTATAAATTCGTAATTTCAAACTGCGAATACATGCAGAGAGCCAGAATTTGACTCCTTAATATGGCTCAAGCGTCGAATTTGGGACGTTTGGGATATTTGGAAAACTGCAGGGAGGGCTTGGGCAAATGTGATCCATCGCTGCTTTCAGTAACCGGCATATTTTCGGTATAAAAAGTCGTAATTTCAAACTGCGAATACGTGTCGAGAGCCAGAATTTGGCTCCAAAATATGGTTCAAGTGTCTAATTTGGGATGTTTGGGATATTTTTGAAAACTGCAGGGAGGACTTGGGCAAAATTTGACTCATCGGCGCGCTCAGTAATTGGCATATTTTCGGTATATAAATTCGTAATTTCCAAAAGCGATTACGTGCAGAGAGCCAGAACTTGGCTCCAAAATATGGCTCAAGCGTCGAATTTGGGATGTTTGGGATATTTTCAAACTGCAGGGTGGGTTTTGGGTAAACAGTGACCCATCGCCGCTCTCAGTAATTGGCATATTTTCGGTATAATATTTGTAATTTCAAACTGCGAATACATCCAGAGAGCCAGAATTTGGCTCCTCAATATGGCCCAATCGTCGAATTTGGGATGTTTGGGATATTTTGAAAACTGCAGGGAGGATTTGGGCAAATGTGATCCATCGCCGCTTTCAGTAATTGGCATTTTTCTGTATAAAAAAGTCGTAATTTCAAACTGCGAATACGTGCAGAGAGCGAGAATTTGGCTCCAAAATATTGCTCAAGCGTCAAATTTGGGATGTTTGGGATATTTTGAAAACTGCAGGGAGGGTTTGGGCAAAATGTGACCCATTGCTGATCCCAGTAATTGGCATATATTCGGTATAAAAGTCGTAATTTCAAACTGCGAATACGTGCAGAGAGCCAGAATTTGGCTCCAAAATATTGCTCAATAGTCGAATTTGGGATGTTTGGGATATTTTGAAAACTGCAGGGAGGGTTTGGGCAAAATGTGACTCATCGGCGCGCTCAGTAATTGGCATATTTTCGATATAAAAAGTCGTAATTTCAAACTGCGAATACATGCAGAGAGCCAGAATTTGGCGCCAAAACATGGCTCAAGCGTCGAACTTGGGATGTTTAGGATATTTTCAAAACTGCAGGGTGGGTTGGGGCAAACTGTGACCCATCGCCGCTCTCAGTAATTGGCATATTTTCGGTATAAAATTCGTAATTTCAAACTGCGAATACATGCAGAGAGCCAGAATTTGGTTCCTTAATATGGCCTAAGCGTCGAATTTGGGATGTTTGTGATATTTTTAAAACTGCAGGGAGGGTTTGGGCAAAATGTGACTCATCGGCGCGTTCAGTAATTGGCATATTTTGGTATAAAAAGTCGTAATTTCAAACTGCGAATAGGTGCAGAGACACAGAATTTGGCGCCAAAATATGGCTCAAGAGTCGAATTTGGGACGTTTGGGATATTTGGAAAACTGCAGGGAGGGCTTGGGCAAAATGTGATCCATCGCTGCTCTCAGTAACCGGCATATTTTCGGTATTAAAAGTCGTAATTTCAAACTGCGAATACGTGTCGAGAGCCAGAATTTGGCTCCAAAATATGGTTCAAGTGTCTAATTTGGGATGTTTGGGATATTTTGAAAACTGCAGGGAGGACTTGGGCAAAATTTGACTCATCGGCGAGCTCAGTAATTGGCATATTTTCGGTATATAAATTCGTAATTTCCAAAAGCGATTACGTGCAGAAAGCCAGAACTTTGCTCCAAAATATGGCTCAAGCGTCGAATTTGGGATGTTTGGGATATTTTCAAAACTGCAGGGTGGGTTTGCGCAAACAGTGACCCATCGCCGCTCTCAGTAATTGGCATATTTTCGGTATAATATTTGTAATTTCAAACTGCGAATACATCCAGAGAGCCAGAATTTGGCTCCTCAATATGGCCCAAGCGTCGAATTTGGGATGTTTGGGATATTTTGAAAACTGCAGGGAGGATTTGGGCAAAATGTGATCCATCGCCGCTTTCAGTAATTGGCATTTTTTCTGTATACAAAGTCGTAATTTCAAAATGCGAATACGTGCAGAAAGCCAGAATTTGGCTCGAAAATATGGTTCAAGAGTAGAATTTGGGATGTTTGTGATATTTTTAAAACTGCAGGGAGAGTTTGGGCAAAATGTGACACATCGCTGATCCCAGTAATTGGCATATATTCGGTATAAAAAGTCGTAATTTCAAACTGCGAATACGTGCAGAGAGCGAGAATTTGGCTCCAAAATACTGTTCAAGCGTCAAATTTGGAATGTTTGTGATATTTTTAAACTGCAGGGAGGGTTTGGGCAAAATGTGACCCATCGCTGATCCCAGTAATTGGCATATATTCGGTATAAAAGTCGTAATTTCAAACTGCGAATACGTTCAGAGAGCCAGAATTTGGCTCCAAAATATTGCTCAATAGTCCGAATTTGGGATGTTTGGGATATTTTGAAAACTGCAGGGAGGGTTTGGGCAAAATGTGACTCATCGGCGCGTTCAGTAATTGGCATATTTTCGATATAAAAGTCGTAATTTCAAACTGCGAATACGTGCAGAGAGCCAGAATTTGGCGCCAAAACATGGCTCAAGCGTCGAACTTGGGATGTTTAGGATATTTTCAAAACTGCAGGGTGGGTTTGGGCAAACTGTGACCCATCGCCGCTCTCAGTAATTGGCATATTTTCGGTATAAAATTCGTAATTTCAAACTGCGAATACATGCAGAGAGCCAGAATTTGGCTCCAATATGGCCAAGCGTCGAATTTGGATGTTTGGATATTTTGAAAACTGCAGGGAGGATTTGGGCAAACTGTGATCCATCGCCGCTTTCAGTAATTGGCATTTTTCGTATAAAAAGTCGTAATTTCAAACTGCGAATACGTGCAGAGCCAGAATTTGGCTCCAAAATATGGTTCAAGGTCGAATTTGGGATGTTTGTGATATTTTTAAAACTGCAGGGAGGGTTTGGCAAAATGTGACCATCGCTGATCCCAGTAATTGGCATATTCGGTATAAAAAGTCGTAATTTCAAACTGCGAATACGTGCAGAGAGCCAGAATTTGGCTCCAAAATATTGCTCAAGCGTCATTTGGGATGTTTGGATATTTTGAAAACTGCAGGGAGGGTTTGGGCAAAATGTGACCCATCGCTGATCCCAGTAATTGGCATATATTCGGTATAAAATCGTAATTTCAAACTGCGAATACGTGCAGAGAGCCAGAATTTGGCTCCAAAATATTGCTCAATCGTCGAATTTGGGATGTTTGTAATAATTTTAAAACTGCAGGGAGGGTTTGGGCAAAATGTGACCCATCGCTGATCCCAGGAATTGGCATAGATTCGGTATAAAAAGTCGTAATTTCAAACTGCGAATACGTGCAGAGAGCCAGAGTTTGGTTCAAAAATATGGCTCAAGATTCGAATTTAGGATGTTTGAGATATTTTCAAAACTGTAGGGTGAATTTGAGCAGACTGTGACCCATCGCCTCTCAGTAATTTGCATATTTTCGGAATAAAATTCTTAATTTCAAACTGCGAAAACGTGCCGAGAGCCAGAATTTGGCTCCAAAATATGGCTCAAGCGTCGAATTTGGGACGTTTGGGGATATTTTGAAAACTGCAGAGAGGGGGTCGGGCAAAATGTGATCCATCGCCGCTTTCAGTAATTGGAATATTTTCGGTATAAAAAGTCGTAATTTCATACTGCGAATACGTGCAGAGAGCCAGAAATTGGCTCCAAAATATTCCTCAAGGGTCGTATTTGGGATGTTTGGGATATTTCGAAAACTGCAGAGGGGTTTGGACAAAGTGTGACCCATTGACGCATTCAGTAATTGGTATATTTTCGGTATAAAAATTCGTAATTTCAAACTGCGAATAAGTGAAGAGAGCAGAATTTGGTTCCAAAATATGGATCAAGGGTAGAATTTGGGATGTTTGGGATATTTTGAAAACTGCAGAGAGGGTTTGGGCAAAATGTGATCCATCGCCAGCTCTCAGTAATTGGCATTTTTTCTGTATAAAAAGTCGTAATATGAAACTGCGAATACGTGCAGAGAGCCAAAATTTGGTTCCAAAAATATGGTGTCAAGCGTCGAATTTGGGATGTTTGTGATATTTTAAAAACTGCAGGGAGGGTTTGGGCAAAATGTGACCCATCGCTGATCCCAGTAATTGGCATATATCCGGTATAAAAAGTCGTAATTTTCAAACTGCGAATACGTGCAGAGAGCCAGAATTTGGGCTCCAAAATATTGCTCAATAGTCGAGTTTGGGATGTTTGGGATATTTTGAAAACTGCAGGGAGGGTTTGGGCAAAATGTGACTCATCGGCGCGTTCATTAATTGGCATATTTTCGATATAAAAAGTCGTAATTTCAAACTGCGAATACGTGCAGAGAGCCAGAATTTTCCGCCAAAATATGGCTCAAGAGTCGATCTTGGGATGTTTGGGATAATTTTCAAACTGCAGGGTGGGTTTGGGCAAACTGTGACCCATCGCTGCTCTCAGTAATTGGTATATTTTCGCTATAAAATTCGTAATTTCAAACTGCGAATACAAGCAGAGAGCCAGAATTGGGCTCCTTAATATGGCCCAAGCGTCGAATTTGGGATATTTGGGATATTTTGAAAACTTCAGGAAGGTTTTTGTATTCGCAGTTTGAAGTTACGAATTTTATACCGAAAATATGCCAATTACTGAGAGCGGCGATGGGTCACAGTTTGCCCAAACCTCTCCATGCAGTTTTCAAAATATCCAAACATCCCAATTCGACTATAAAAGCAATATTTTAGAGCCAAATTCTGGCTCTCTGCACGT
Organism: Procambarus clarkii; assembly: GCF_040958095.1. Taxonomy (NCBI): domain Eukaryota; kingdom Metazoa; phylum Arthropoda; class Malacostraca; order Decapoda; family Cambaridae; genus Procambarus; species Procambarus clarkii. The sequence continues at coordinate 35,561 of NW_027189152.1, read as the reverse complement.
ATTCGCCAGTTTGAAATTACGACTTTTTATACCGAATATATGCCAATTACTGGGATGAGCGATGGGTCACATTTTGCCCAAACCCTATCTGCAGTTTTAAAAATATTACAAACATCCCAAATTCGGGCGCTTGAACCTTATTTTGGAACCAAATTCTGGCCTCTCTTCACTTATTTGCCAGTTTGAAATTACGACTTTTTATACCGAAAATATACCAATTACTGAAAGCGTCAATGAGTCACATTTTGTCCAAACCCCTCTGCAGTTTTCGAAATATCCCAAACATCCCAAATACGTCCCTTGAGGAATATTTTGGAGCCAATTTCTGTCTCTCTGCACGTATTCGCAGTATGAAATTACGACTTTTTATACCGAAAATATGCCAGTTACTGAAAGCGGCGATGGATGACATTTTGCCCGAGCCCTCTCTGCAGTTTTCAAAATATCCCAAACGTCCCAAATTTGACGCTTGAGCCATATTTTGGAGCCAAATTCTGGCTCTCAGCACGTTTTCGCAGTTTGAAATTAAGAATTTTGTTCCGAAAATATGCCAATTACTGAGAGCGGCGATGGGTCACAGTTTGCCAAAATTCACCCTGCAGTTTTGAAAATATCTCAAACATCCCAAATTCGAATCTTGAGCCATATTTTTGAACCAAACTCTGGCTCTCTGCACGTATTCGCAGTTTGAAATTACGACTTTTTATTCCGAATATATGCCAATTCCTGGGATCAGCGATGGGTCACATTTTGCCCAAACCCTCCCTGCAGTTTTAAAAATATTACAAACATCCCAAATTCGACGCTTGAACCATATTTTGTAGCCAAATTCTGGCTCTTTGCACGAATTCGCAGTTTGAAATTACGACTTTTTATACCGAATATATGCCAATTCCTTGGATCAGCGATGGGTCACATTTTGCCCAAACCCTCCCTGCAGTTTTAAAAATATCACAAACATCCCAAATTCGACGTTTGAACCATATTTTGGAGCCAAATTCTGGCTCTCTGCACGTATTCGCAGTTTGATATTACGACTTTTTATACAGAAAAAATGCCAATTACTGAGAGCGGCGATGGATCACATTTTGCCCAAACCCTCTCTCCAGTTTTCAAAATATCCCAAACATCCCAAATTCGACCCTTGAACCATATTTTGGAGCCAAATTCTGGCTCTCTGCATTTATTCGCAGTTTGAAATTACGACTTTTTATACCGAAAATATACAAATTACTGAAAACGGCGATGGGTCACATTTTGTACAAACCCCTCTGCAGTTTTCGAAATATCCCAAACATCCCAAATACGACCCTTGAGGAATATTTTGGAGCCAATTTCTGGCTCTCTGCATGTATTCGCAGTATGAAATTAAGAATTTTTATACCGAAAATATGCCAGTTACTGAAAGCGGCGATGGATCACATTTTGCCCGAGGTCTCTCTTCAGTTTTCAAAATACCCCAAACGTCCCAAATTCAAGGCTTGAGCCATATTTTGGAGCCAAATTCTGGCTCTCGGCACGTTTTCGCAGTTTGAAATTACGAATTTTATACCGAAAATATGCCAATTACTGAGAGCAGCAATGGGTCACAGTTTGCCCTAATTCACCCTGCAGTTTTGAAAATATCTCAAACATCCCAAATTCGACTTTTGAGCCATATTTTGGAACCAAACTCACTTGATATTACGTAAATATATTCATTTTTACCAATATTTCGATACTATTTCATGTAGTATCACGATATGTGATTTGGCCTTTAAATCTCAGAATTTTGCATTATATTGCATTTTAAGCAAGTTTTCTTGCATTTTGTTTCGTACGAAAAATCATCAAATTCAGGAATATTTTGACGTTTATCATCTCTTTTTCCTTTATGTGATTTAAACAAAATATCATCGAATTAGGCAATATTTTGCCGTTTTTCCACGTTTTTGTGAATTTTCAGTCTATGGGTATTAATTCATTATATATACGATAAAAATGATGCAAACACATAATTGATTAGATAATAACCTTAAATACTTCATTTTCAATCATCTATTTCTTTCTCGTTAAAAAACTGAGTAAGATATTGAAAAGGGGAGAAGTTCAGTTTTTATTGCATATATCGACGTTTCAGCCGGATTAGAGCGGTTTTACGTGTACATCTTCCATCGGTAATATAAACGGAAAATCAAGAACATTTTAGTTAATTCTAAGGAAAACACATTGTTTTTTATCATTTGTATTGGAAACAGCATTGTCATATGTCTTTTCTTGAATCTAAATAATACGAAACCTCGCTCTATGATTTGAAGTTAAAATCCTCAAATATGGTAAAAAAGTGACTTTTTCACGTTAATCATGTAGTTTGATATTACGTAAATATATTCATTTTTACCAATGTTTCGATACTATTTCATGTAGTATCACGATATGTGATTTGGCCTTCAAATCTCAGAATTTTGCATAATATTGCATTTTAAGCAAGTTTTCTTGCATTTTGTTTCGTACGAAAAATCATCGAATTTAGAAATATTTTGACGTTTATCATCCCTTTTTCCTTTGTGATTTAAACAAAATATCATCGAATTAGGAAAAATTTTGCCGTTTATCCACGTTTTTGTGAATTTTCAGTTTATTGGTATTAATTCATTATATATACGATAAAAATGATGCAAACACATAATTGATTAGATAATAACCTTAAATACTTCAATTTGAATCAACTATTTGTTTCTCGTTAAAATACTGAGTAAGATATTGAAAAGGGAAGAAGTTCTCTTTTTATTGCATATATCAACGTTTCAGCCGGAATAGAGCGGTTTTCGTGTACATCTTCCATCGGTAATATAAACGGAAAATCAGGAACATTTTTTGTTAATTCTAATGAAAACACATTGATTTTTATCATTTGTATTGGAAACAACATTGTCATATGTCTTTTCTTGGATCTAAAACGAAAAAACTCGCTCTATGATATGAAGTTAAAATCCTCAAATATGGTTAAATAGTGACTTTTTTCACGTTTTTCATGTAGTTTGATATTACGTAAATATATTCATTTTTACTAATATTTCGATACTATTTCATGTAGTATCACGATATGTGATTTGGCCTTCAAATCTCAGAATTTCGTATAATATTGCATTTTAAGCAAGTTTTCTTGCATTTTGTTTCGTACGAAAAATCGTCAAATTTAGGAATATTTTGACGTTTATCATGCCCTTTTCCTTTATGTGATTTAAACAAAATATCATCGAATTTGGCAGCATTTTCCCGTTTTTCCACGTTTTTGAGAATTTTCAGTTTATTGTTATTAATTCATATATAAACAATAAAAATGATGCAAACACATAATTGATTAGAAATTAATCTTAAATACTTCATTTTCAATCAACCATTTGTTTCTCGTTAAAATACTGAGTAGGATATTTAAAAGCGGAGAAGTTCTGTTTTTATTGCATATATCGACGTTTCAGCCGGAATAGAGATGTTTTCGTATACGTCTTCCATCGGTAATATAAACGGAAAATCAAGAACATTTTAGTTAGTTCTAATGAAAACACATTGTTTTTTATCATTTGTATTGGAAACACATTGTCATATGTCTTTTCTTGGATCTAAATAATACGAAACCTCGCTCTATGATTTGAAGTTAAAATCCTCAAATATGGTAAAACAGTGACTTTTTCACGTTAATCATGTAGTTTGATATTACGTAAATATATTCATTTTTACCAATATTTCGATACTATTTCATGTTGTATCACGATATGTGATTTGGCCTTCAAATCTCAGAATTTCGCATAATATTGCATTTTAAGCAAGTTTTCTTGCATTTTGTTTCGTACGAAAAAACGTCGAATTTAGCAATATTTTGACGTTCATCATCCCTTTTTCCTTTATGATTTAAACAAAATATCATCGAATTAGGCAAAATATTTCCGTTTATCCACGTTTTTGTGAATTTTCAGTTTATTGGTATTAATTCATTATATATACGATAAAAATGATGCAAACACATAATTGATTAGATAATAACCTTAAATACTTCATTTTGAAACAACTATTTGTTTCTCGTTAAAATACTGAGTAAGATATTGAGAAGGGAAGAAGTTCTGTTTTTATTGCATATATCAACGTTTCAGACGGAATAGAGCGGTTTTCGTGTACTTCTTCCATCGGTAATATAAACGGAAAATCAGGAATATTTTAGTTAATTCTAATGAAAACACATTGATTTTTTTCTTTTGTATTGGAAACAACATTGTCATATGTCTTTTCTTGGATCTAAATAATACTAAACCTCGCTCTATGATATGAAGTTAAAATACTCAAATATGGTTAAATAGTGACTTTTTTCACGTTTTTCATGTAGTTTGATATTACGTAAATATATTCATTTTTACCAATATTTCGATACTATTTCATGTAGTATCACGATATGTGATTTGGCCTTCAAATCTCAGAATTTCGCATAATATTGCATTTTAAGCAAGTTTTCTTGCATTTTGTTTCGTACGAAAAATCATCAAATTTAGGAATATTTTGACGTTTATCATGCCCTTTTCCTTTATGTGATTTAAACATAATATCATCGAATTAGGCAATATATTGCCGTTTTCCACGTTTTTGTGAATTTTCAGTTTATTGTTATTAATTAATTATATATACGATAAAAATGATGCAAACACATAATTGATTAGAAATTAACCTCAAATACTTCATTTTCAATCAACCATTTGTTTCTCGTTAAAATACTGAGTAGGATATTGAAAAGGGGAGAAATTCGGTTTTTATTGCATATAGACGATTCAGCAGGATTAGAGCGGTTTACGTGTACATCTTCCATCGGTAATATAAACGGAAAATCAAGAACATTTTAGTTAGTTCTAATAAAAATACATTGTTTTTTATCATTTGTATTGGAAACAACATTGTCATATGTCTTTTCTTGGATCTAAATAATACGAAACCTCGCTCTATGATTTAAAGTTAAAATCCTCATATATGGTAAAATAGTGTCTTTTTCACGTTAATCATGTAGTTTGATATTACGTAAATATATTCATTTTTACCAATATTTCGGTACTATTTCATGTAGTATCACGATATGTGATTTGGCCTTCAGATCTCAGAATTTCGCATAATATTGCATTTAAAACAAGTTTTCTTGCATTTTGTTTCGTACGAAAAATCATCGAATTTAGCAATATTTTGACGTTTATCATCCCCTTTTCCTTTATGTGATTTAAACAAAATATCATCGAATTAGGCAATATTTTGCCGTTTTTCCACGTTTTTGTGAATTTTCAGTTTATGGGTATTTATTCATTATATATACGATAAAAATGATGCAAACACTTAATTGATTAGATAATAACCTTAAATACTTCATTTTCAATCAACTATTTGTTTCTCGTTAAAATACTGAGTAGGATATTGAAAAGGGGAGAAGTTCTGTTTTTATTGCATATATCGACGTTTCAGCCGGAACAGAGATGTTTTCGTGTACATCTTCCATCGGTAATACTAACGGAAAATCAGGAACATTTTAGTTAATTCTATTGAAAACACATTGATTTTTATCGTTTGTATTAGAAACAACATTGTCAAATGTCTTTTTTTGGATCCAAATAATACGAAACCTCGCTCTATGATTTGAAGTTAAAATCCTCATATATGGTAAAATAGTGACTTTTTCACGTTAATCATGTAGTTTGATATTACGTAAATATATTCATTTTTACATATATTTCGATATTATTTCATGTAGTATCACGTATTCGCTTTTTGAAATTACGATATTTTATACCGAAAATATGCCAATTACTGAGCGCGCCGATGAGTCACATTCTGCCCAAATCCTCCCTGCAGTTTTCAAAATATACCAAACATCCCAAATTCGACACTTGAAACATATTTTGAAGCCAAATTCTGGCTCTCTGCACGTATTCGCAGTTTGAAAATATGACTTTTTATACTGAAATTATGCCAGTTACTGAAAGCAGCGATGGATCACATTTTGCCCAAGCCCTCCCTGCAGTTTTCCAAATTTCCCAAACGTCCCAAATTCAACTCTTGAACCATATTTTGGCGCCAAATTCTGTCTCTCTGCACGTATTCGCAGTTTGAAACTACGAATTTTTATACCAAAATATGCCAATTATTGAACGCGCCGATGAGTCACATTTTGCCCAAACCCTCCCTGCAGTTTTCAAAATATCCAAAACATCCCAAATTTGACGCTTGAGCAATATTTTGGAACAAAATTCTCGCTGTCAGCACGTATTCGCAGTTTGAAATTATGACTTTTTTTACCTAATATATGCCAATTACTGGGATCAGCGATGGGTCACATTTTGCCCAAACCCTCCCTGCAGTTTTAAAAATATCACAATCATCCCAATTTCGACTCTTGAACCATATTTTGGAGCCAAATTCTGGCTCTTTGCACGTATTCGCAGTTTGAAATTACGACTTTTTATACAGAAAAAATGCCAATTACTGAAAGCGGCGATGGATCACATTTTGCCCAAACCCTCCCTGCAGTTTTTAAAATATCGCAAACATCCCAAATTCGACGCTTGGGTCATATTAAGGATCCAAATTCTGGCTCTCTGCATGTATTCGCAGTTTGAAATTACGAATTTTATACCGAAAATATGCCAATTACTGAGAGCGGCGATGGGTCACAGTTTGCCCAAACCCACCTTGCAGTTTTGAAATTATCCCAAACATCCCAAATTCGACGCTTGAGCCATATTTTGGCGCCAAATTCTGTCTCTCTGCACGTATTCGCAGTTTGAAATTACGACTTTTTATACCGAAAATATGCCAATTACTGAACGCGCCGATGAGTCACATTCTGCCCAAATCCTCCCTGCAGTTTTCAAAATATTCCAAACATCCCAAATTCGACTATTGAGCCATATTTTGGAGCAAAACTCTGGCTCTCTGCACGTATTCGCAGTTTGAAATTACGAATTTTTATACCGAATATATGCCAATTACTGGGATCAGCGATGGGTCACATTTTGCCCAAACCCCTCTGCAGTTTTCGAAATATCCCAAACATCCCAAATACAACCCTTGAGGAATTTTTTGGAGCCAAATTCTGGCTCTCTGCACGTATTCGCAGTATGAAATTCCGACTTTTTATACCGAAAATAAGACAGTTACTGAAAGCGGCGATGTATCACATTTTGCCCAAGCCCTCTCTGCAGTTTTCAAAATATCTCAAACATCCCAAATTCGACGCTTGAACCATATTTTGTAGCCAAACTCTGGCTCTTTGCACGTATTCGCAGTTTGAAATTACGAATTTCATACCGAAAATATGCCAATTACTGAGAGCGGCGATGGGTCACAGTTTGCCCAAATTCACCCTGCAGTTTTGAAAATATCTCAAACATCCCAAATTCGACTTCTGAGCTATATTTTGGAACCAAACTCTGGCTCTCTGCACGTATTCGCAGTTTGAAATTGCGAAGTTTTACACCGAATATATGCCAATTACTGGGATCAGCGATGGGTCACATTTTCCCCAAACCCTCCCTGCAGTTTTAAAAATACCACAAACATCCCAAATTCGACGCTTGAACCATATTTTGTAGCCAAATTCTGGCTCTTTGCAGGTATTCGCAGTTTGAAATTACGACTTTTTATACAGAAAAAATGCCAATTACTGAGAGCGGCGATGAGTCCCATTTTGCCCAAACCCCCCCTGCAGTTTTCAAAATATCCCAAACATCCCAAATTCGACCCTTGAGCAATAATTTGGAGCCAAATTCTGGCTCTATGCACGTATTCGCAGTTTGAAATTACGACATTTTATACCAAAATATGCCAATTACTGAACCCGCCGATGAGTCACATTTTGCCCAAACCCTCCCTGCAGTTTTCAAAATATCCCAAACATCCCAATTCGACTATTGAGCAATATTTTGGAGCCAAATTCTGGCACAGTGCACGTATTCGCAGTTTGAAATTACGACTTTTTATACCGAATATATGCCAATTACTGGGATCAGCGATGTGTCACATTTTGCCCAAACGCTCCCTGCAGTTTTAAAAATATCACAAACATCCCAAATTCGACTCTTGAACCATATTTTGGAGCCAAATTCTGGCTCTCTGCACGTATTCGCAGTATGAAATTACGACTTTTTATACAGAAAAAATGCCAATTACTGAACGCGCCGAAGAGTCACATTTTGCCCAAATCCTCCCTGCAGTTTTCAAAATATCCCAAACATCCCAAATTCGACTTTTGAGCCATATTTTGGAGCCAAACTCTGGCTCTCTGCACGTATTCGCAGTTTGAAATTACGAATTTTTATACCGAATATATGCCAATTACTGGGATCAGCGATGGGTCACATTTTGCCCAAACCCCTCTGCAGTTTTCGAAATATCCCAAACATCCCAAATACGACCCTTGAGGAATTTTTTGGAGCCAATTTCTGGCTCACTGCACGTATTCGCAGTATGAAATTACGACTTTTTATACCGAAAATATGCCAGTTACTGAAAGCAGCGATGGATCACATTTTGCCCAAGCCCACTCTGAAGTTTTCAAAATATCCCAAAAGTCCCAAATTCGACTCTGGAGCCATATTTTGGAGCAAAATTCGGCCTCTCGGCCCGTTTTTGCAGTTTGAAATTACGAATTTTATACCGAAAATATGCCAATTACTGAGAGCGGTGATGGGTCACAGTTTGCCCAAATTCACCCTGTAGCTTTGAAAATATCTCAAACATCCCAAATTCGACTCTTGAGCCATATTTTGGAACCAAACTCTGGCTCTCTGCACGTATTCGCAGTTTGAAATTACGACTTTTTTATACCGAATATATGCCAATTACTGGGATCAGCGATGGGTCACATTTTGCCCAAACCCTCCCTGCAGTTTTAAAAATATCACAAACATCCCAAATTCGAAGCTTGAACCATATTTTGTAGCCAAATTCTGGCTCTTTGCACGTATTCGCAGTTTGAAATTACGACTTTTTATACCGACAATATGCCAAATACTGAAAGCGGCGATGAGTCACATTTTGCCCAAACCCCCCCTGCAGTTTTCAAAATATCCCCAACATCCCAAACTCGACCCTTGAGCCATATTTTGGAGCCAAATTCTGGCTCTCTGCACGTATTCGCAGTTTGAAATTACGACTTTTTCTACCAAAATATGTCAATTACTGAACGCGCCGATGAGTCACATCTTGCCCAAACCTTCTCTGCAGTTTTCAAAATATCTCAAACATCCCAAATTTGACCCTTGAGCAATATTTTGGAGCCAAATTCTCGCTCTCTGCACGTATTCGCAGTTTGAAATTACGACTTTTTTTACCGAATATATGCCAATTACTGGGATCAGCGATGTGTCACATTTTGCCCAAACTCTCCCTGCAGTTTTAAAAATATCACAAACATCCCAAATTCGACTCTTGAACCATATTTTGGAGCCAAGTTCTGGCTCTCTGCACGTATTCGCAGTTTGAAATTACGACTTTTTATACAGAAAAAATGCCAATTACTGAAAGCAGCGATGGATCACATTTTGCCCAAACCCTCCCTGCAGTTTTCAAAATATCCCAAACATCCCAAATTCGACGCTTAACTCATATTTTGAAGCAAAATTCTGGATCTCTGCACGTATTCGCAGTATGAAATAACGACTTTTTATACCGAAAATATGCCAGTCACTGAAAGCGGCGATGGATCACACTTTGCCCAAGCCCTCCCTGCAGTTTTGAAAATATCCCAAACGTCCCAAATTCGACGCTTGAGCCATATTTTGGAGCCAAATTCTGGCTCTCGGCACGTTTTCGCAGTTTGAATTTACGAATTTTATACCGAAAATATGCCAATTACTGAACGCGCCGATGAGTCACATTTTGCCCTAACCCTCCCTGCAGTTTTCAAAATATCCCAAACATCCCAAATTTGACGCTTGAGCAATATTTTGGAGCAAAATTCTCGCTCTTTGCACGTATTCGCAGTTTGAAATTACGACATTTTATACCGAATATATGCCAATTAATGGGATCAGCGATGGGTTACATTTTGCCCAAACCCTCCCTGCAGTTTTAAAAATATCACAAACATCCCAAATTCAACGCTTGAACCATAATTTGGAGCCAAATTCTGGCTCTCTGCACGTATTCGCAGTTTGAAATTACGACTTTTTATACAGAAAAAATGCCAATTACTGAAAGCGGCGATGGATCACGTTTTGCCCAAACCCTCCCTGCAGTTTTCAAAATATCCCAAACGTCCAAAATTCGACGCTTGAGCCATATTTTGGAGAAAAATTCTCGCTCTCTGCACGTATTCGCAGTTTGAAATTACGAATTTTATACCGAAAATATTCAATTACTGAGAGCAGCGATATGTCACAGTTTGCCCAAACCCTCCCTGCAGTTTTGAAATTATCCCAACCATCCCAAATTCGGCTATTGAACCATAATTTGGAGCAAAACTCTGGCTCTCTGCACGTATTCGCAGTTTGAAATTACGAATTTTTATACCGAATATATGCCAATTACTGGGATCAGCGATGGGTCACATTTTGCCCAAACCCCTCAGCAGTTTTCGAAATAATCCAAACATCCCAAATACAACCCATGAGGAATTTTTTGGAGCCAATTTCTGGCTCTCTGCACGTATTCGCAGTATGAAATTCCGACTTTTTATACCGAAAATATGCCAGTTACTGAAAGCGGCGATGTTTCACATTTTGCCCAAGCCCTCTCTGCAGTTTTCAAAATATCACAAACATTCCAAATTCGACGCTTGAACCATATTTTGTAGCCAAACTCTGGCTCTTTGCACGTATTCGCAGTTTGAAATTACGAATTTTATACCGAAAATATACCAGTTACTGAGAGCGGCGATGGGTCACAGTTTGCCCAAATTCACCCTGCAGTTTTGAAAATATCCCAAACATCCCAAATTTGACGCTTGAGCAATATTTTGGAGCAAAATTCTCGCTCTCTGCACGTATTCGCAGTTTGAAATTACGACATTTTATACCAAATATATGGCAATTAATGGGATCAGCGATGGGTTACATTTTGCCCAATCCCTCCCTGCAGTTTTAAAAATATCACAAACATCCCAAATTCGACGCTTGAACCATAATTTGGAGCCAAATTCTGGCTTTCTGCACGTATTCGCAGTTTAAAATTACGACTTTTTATACAGAAAAAATGCCAATTACTGAAAGCAGCGATGGATCACGTTTTGCCCAAACCCTCCCTGCAGTTTTCAAAATATCCCAAACGTCCCAAATTCGACGCTTGAACCATATTTTGTAGCCAAATTCTGGCTCTCTGCACGTATTCGCCGTTTGAAATTACGATTTTTATACCGAAAATATTCTATTTCTGAGAGCAGCGATATGTCACAGTTTGCCCAAACCCTCTCTGCAGTTTAGAACATATCCCAAACATCCAAAATTCGACTATTGAACCATAATTTGGAGGTAAATTCTGGCTCTCTGTACGTATTCGCAGTTTGAAATTACGACTTTTTATAACGGAAATATGCCAATTACTGAACGCGCAGATGAGTCACATTTTGCCCAAGTCCTCCCTGCAGTTTTCAAAATATCTAAAACATCCCAAATTCGACGCTTGAACCATAATTTGGAGCCAAATTCTGGCTCTCTGCACGTATTCGCAGTTTGAAATTACGACGTTTTATACCAAAATATGCCAATTACTGAACGCGCCGATGAGTCACATTTTGCCCAAACCTTCCCTGCATTTTCAAAATATCCATAACATCCCAAATTTGACGCTTGAGCAATATTTTGGAGCAAATCCTCGCTCTCGCACGTATTCGCAGTTTGAAATTATGACTTTTATACCGAAATATGCCAATTACTTGGATCAGCGATGGGTCACATTTTGCCTAAACCCTCCCTGCAGTTTTAAAATATCACAAACATCCCAAATTCGACGCTTGAACCATATTTTGGAGCCAAATTCTGGCTCTCTGCACGTATTCGCAGTTTGAAATTACGATATTTTATACAGAAAAAATGCCAATTACTGAAAGCGGCGATGAATCACATTTTGCCCAAACCCTCCTGCAGTTTTCAAAATATCCCAAACATCCCAAATTCGACGCTTGAAATAACGAGCCAAATTCTGGCTCTCTGCATGTATTCGCAGTTTGAAATTATGAATTTTATACCGAAAATATGCCAGTTACTGAGAGCGGCGATGGGTCACGTTTGACCAAACCCACCCTGCAGTTTTGAAAATATCCTAAACATCCCCAATTCGACGCTTGAGCCATATTTTGGCGAAATTCTGGCTCTCTGCACGTATTCGCAGTTTGAAATTACGACTTTTTATACCGAAAATATGCCAATTACTGAACGCGCCGATAGTCACATTTTGCCCAAACCCTCTGCAGTTTTCAAAACCAACACCCAAATACGACCCTTGAAGATATTTTGGAGCCAATTTCTGGTTCTCTGCACGAATTCGCAGTATGAAATTACGACTTTTTATACCGAAAATATGCCAGTTACTGAAAGCGATGGATCACATTTTGCCCAAGCCCCTCGCAGTTTTCAAATATCCAAACGTCCCAAATTCACGCTTGAGCCATATATTTTAGCCAAATTCTGGCTCTCGCACGTTTTCGCAGTTGAAATTACGAATTTTATACCGAAAATATGCCAATTACTGAGAGCGGCGATGGGTCACAGTTTGCCCAAATTCCCCCGCAGTTTTGAAAATATCTCAAAATCCAAATTTCGACTCTTGAGCCATGATTTGGAACCAAACTCTGGCTCTCTGCACGTATTCGCAGTTTGAAATTACGACTTTTTATACAGAAAAATTGCCAATTACTGAAAGCGGCGATGGATCACATTTGCCCAAACCCTCTGCAGTTTTCAAAATATCCCAAACATTCCAAATTCGACGCTTGAACATATTTTGGAGCCAAATTCTCTCTCTCTGCACGTATTCGCAGTTTGAAATTACGCCTTTTATACCAAATATATCAATTACTGGGATCGCGATGGGTCACATTTTGCCCAAACCCTCCTGCAGTTTTAAATATCCCAAACATCCCAAATTCGTCTTGAAGATATTTGGAGCCAATTCTGGCTCTCTGCACGTATTCGCAGTAAAATTACGACTTTTATACAGAAAAATGCCAGTTACTGAAAGCGGCGATGGATCACGTTTTGCCCAAGCCCTCCTGCAGTTTTCAAAATATCCCAAAAGTCCCAAATTCGACGCTTGAACCATATTTTGTAGCCAAATTCTGGCTCTCTGCACGTATTCGCCGTTTGAAATTACGATTTTTATACCGAAAATCTATTTCTGAGAGCAGCGATATGTCACAGTTTGCCCAAACCCTCTCTGCAGTTTAGAACATATCCCAAACATCCAAAATTCGACTATTGAACCATAATTTGGAGGTAAATTCTGGCTCTCTGTACGTATTCGCAGTTTGAAATTACGACTTTTTATAACGGAAATATGCCAATTACTGAACGCGCAGATGAGTCACATTTTGCCCAAGTCCTCCCTGCAGTTTTCAAAATATCTAAAACATCCCAAATTCGACGCTTGAACCATAATTTGGAGCCAAATTCTGGCTCTCTGCACGTATTCGCAGTTTGAAATTACGACGTTTTATACCAAAATATGCCAATTACTGAACGCGCCGATGAGTCACATTTTGCCCAAACCTTCCCTGCAATTTTCAAAATATCCATAACATCCCAAATTTGACGCTTGAGCAATATTTTGGAGCAAAATCCTCGCTCTCTGCACGTATTCGCAGTTTGAAATTACGATATTTTATACAGAAAAAATGCCAATTACTGAAAGCGGCGATGAATCACATTTTGCCCAAACCCTCTCTGCAGTTTTCAAAATATCCCAAACATCCCAAATTCGACGCTTGGGCTAAATTAACGAGCCAATTCTGGCTCTCTGCATGTATTCGCAGTTTGAAATTATGAATTTTATACCGAAAATATGCCAGTTACTGAGAGCGGCGATGGGTCCACAGTTTGACCAAACCCACCCTGCAGTTTTGAAAATATCCTAAACATCCCAATTCGACGCTTGAGCCATATTTTGGCGGGAAATTCTGGCTCTCTGCACGTATTCGCAGTTTGAAATTACGACTTTTATACCGAAAATATGCCAATTACTGAACGCGCCGATGAGTCACATTTTGCCCAAACCCTCTGCAGTTTTCAAAACATCAAAAGCACCCCAAATACGACCCTTGAAGAATATTTTGGAGCCAATTTCTGGTTCTCTGCACGAATTCGCAGTATGAAATTACGACTTTTTATACCGAAAATATGCCAGTTACTGAAAGCGGCGATGGATCACATTTTGCCCAAGCCCTCTTTGCAGTTTTCAAAATATCCCAAACGTCCCAAATTCGACGCTTGAGCCATATATTTTAGCCAAATTCTGGCTCTCGGCACGTTTTCGCAGTTTGAAATTACGAATTTTATACCGAAAATATGCCAATTACTGAGAGCGGCGATGGGTCACAGTTTGCCCAAATTCCCCGCAGTTTTGAAAATATCTCAAACATCCAAATTTCGACTCTTGAGCCATGATTTGGAACCAAACTCTGGCTCTCTGCACGTATTCGCAGTTTGAAATTACGACTTTTTATACAGAAAAATTGCCAATTACTGAAAGCGGCGATGGATCACATTTTGCCCAAACCCTCTCTGCAGTTTTCAAAATATCCCAAACATTCCAAATTCGACCCTTGAACCATATTTTGGAGCCAAATTCTCTCTCTCTGCACGTATTCGCAGTTTGAAATTACGCCTTTTTATACCGAAAATATACCAATTACTGAAAGCGGCGATGGGTCACATTTTGCCCAAACCCCTCTGCAGTTTTCGAAATATCCCAAACATCCCAAATACGTCCCTTGAAGAATATTTTGGAGCCAATTTCTGGCTCTCTGCACGTATTCGCAGTAGGAAATTACGACATTTTATACCGAAAATATGCCAGTTACTGAAAGCGGCGATGGATCACATTTTGCCCAAGCCCTCTCTACAGTTTTCAAAATATCCCAAAAGTCCCAAATTCGACGCTTGAGCCATATTCTGGAGGCAAATTCTGCCTCTCGGCACGTTTTCGCAGTTGAAATTATGACTTTTCATGAGTGATGCAGAGGCTTAAGAGTGGGATGCAGAGGCTCAAGAGAGGGATGCAGAGGCTCATGTGAGGGATGCAGAGGCACAAGAGAAAGATGCAGAGGCACTTGAGAACGATGCAAAGGCTCAAGAGAGGGATGCAGAGGCTTAAGAGAGTGATGCAAAGGCTCAAGAGAGGGATGCAGAGGCTCAAGAGAATGATGTAGAGGCTCAAGAGAGGGATGCAGAGGCTCAAGAGAATGATGCAGAGGCTCAAGAGAGTGATGCAGAGGATCAAGAGAGTGATGCAGAGGCTGAAGAGAGAGATGAAGAGGCTTAAGAGAGTGATGCAGAGGCTCAAGAGAGTGATGCATGGGCTCAAGAGAATGATGTAGAGGCTTAAGAGAGGGATGTAGAGGCTCAAGAAATAGTCAAGGTACAAATAGTTGATTGAGAATCATGTATTTAAGGGTAATTTGCAATTCATTACGTGTGTGCATCATATTTATCGTAAATTTCATGAATTAATGGCTATAAACCGAAAAGGCTGGAAAACGTGGAAAAACGGTAAAATATTGCATAAATCGTTGATATTTGGTTTAAATCTCATACAGGAAACAAGGATGAAAACCCCCAAAATATTGCTAAATTCGATGATTTTAAGTACAAAGTACAATGCAAGAAAACTTGCTTAAAAACGCCATATTATGTGAAATTCTGAGATTTGTAGGCCAAATCACATATATTTGGACAACATGAAGCAGTATCAAAAAAATGAGTATATTCAAACATTTTAACCAGATATCACTCAACATGAAAAACGTGAAAAAAGTCACTATAATACCATATTCGAGGACTTTTACGTAGAATCAAAGAGCGAGGTTGCGTATTATTTTGATCAATAAAAAGGCATATGAAAACGTTGTTTCCAATTCAAATGATAAAAACCAATGTGTTTTCTATAGAATTACCTAAAGTGTTCCTGAATTTCTGTTTATATCATCGTAAGAAGAGGTACTCATAAAACTGCTTTACTCCGGCTGAAACTTCAAAATATGCAATAAAAACAGAAAATCTCCCCTAATCAATATCTTACTCACTATTTTAACGAGATACAAATAGTTGATTTAAAATCAAGTATTTAATTTTAATTTGCAATTAATTACGTGTTTGCATCATATTTATCGTAAATTTATTGAATTAATGGCAATAAACCGAAAAGGCTTGAAAACGCGGAAAAATGGCAAAATATTGCCTAAATCGATGATATTTGGTTTAAATCTTAAAGAAAACAAGGATGAAAAACCTCAAAATATTTCTAAATTCGATGATATTATGTACAAAGCACAATGCATGAAAACGCAATAAATATTGCTTAAAACGCAATATTATGCGAAATTCTGAGATTTGTAGGCTAAATTACATTTTGCGAGACAACATGAAGTAGTATCAAAATATTAGTAAAATCGAACATATTTACCTAAAATTACTCTACATAAAAACGTGAAAAAGTCACTAAAAATACAAAATTTGACGATTTTTACATCAAATCATAGAGCGAGGTTGCGTATTATTTTGATCATTAAAAAGGCATATGAAAACGTTGTTTCCAATTCAAATGATAAAAATCAATGTGTTTCTTTAGAATTAACTAAAATGTTCCTGAATTTCCGTTTATATTACTGTAGGAAGAGGCACTCGTAAAACCGCTTTAAACCGGCTGAAACGTAAAAATATGCAATGGCAACAAAAAATCTTTTCTAATCAATACCTAACTCATTATTTTAACGAGGTACAAATAGTTGACTGTAAATAAAGTACTTAAGGGTAATTTGCAATTAATTATGTGTTTGCATCATATTTATCGTATTTTTAATGCATTAATGACAATAAACCAAAAATGCTTAAAATCGTTGAAAAACGGCAAATAATTTCCTAAATCGTTGATATTTCGTTTAAGTCTTATAAAGGAAAAAAGGATGATAAACGTGAAAATATTGCTAAATTCCATTGTTATTAGTACAAATAAAATACAAGAAAACTTGCTTAAAAACGCAATATTATGCTAAATTCTTAGATTTTTAAGCTAAATCACATTTCGCGAGAAAACATGAGGTTGTATCAAAATATTAGTAAATTCGAATATTACTACCTTAAATGTTTTCATGTTGTCACATGAAAACGTGAAAAAAGTCACAACATTACCAATTACGTGGATTTTTGCTTCAAATCATTAAGCAATGTTTCGTGTTATTTTGATCATATGATACGGCGTTTTCCAACTCAAATGATAAAAAATCAATGTCTTTTCATTAGAATTAACTAAAATGTTCCTGAATTTCCGTTTATATTACTGAGAGAAAAGGTACTCGTTAAACTACACTAATCCGGCTGAAACGACGAAATATGCAATAACAACAGAAAATCTCTCCTAATCAATATCTGACTCACTATTTTAACGAGGTACAAATAGTTGATTGAAAATCAAGTATTTAAGGGTAATTTGCAATTCATTACGTGTTTGCGTCATATTTATCGTAAATTTAATGAATTAAAGCAATAAACCGAAAATGCTTGAAAACGTGGAAAAACGGCCAAATATTGCCTAAATCGTGGATGATATCTCATAAAGGAAACAAGGATGAAAAACCCCAAAATATTGCTAAATTCGCTGATTTTATGTACAAGGCACAATGCAAGAAAACTTGCTTAAAAACGCAATATTATGTTTAATTCTGAGATTTGTAGGCCAAATCACAAATAGAGAGACAACATGAAGTAGTATCAAAATATTAGTAAATTCGAATATTTTTACCTAAAATCACCCAACATGAAAAACGTGAAAAAAGTCACTATAATACCAAATTCGAGGATTTTTACTTCAAATAATAGAGCGAGGTTGCGAATTATTTTGAAAATTAAAAAGGCATATGAGAACGATTTTTCCAAACTCAAATGATAAAAATCAATGTGTTTTCTTTAGAATTAACTAAAATGTTCCTGAATTTCCGTTTATATTTCTGAATTCGTAAACCGCTCTAATCTGGCTAAAACGTCGAAATATGCAATGGAAACAGAAATTCTCTCTTAATCAATATCTAACTCACTATTTTAACGAGATATAAAAAGTTGGTTAAAAATCAAGTATTTAAGGGTAATTTGCAATTAATTACGTGTTTGCATCATATTTATCTTTTTTTTTGCATTAATGACAATAAACTAAAAATGCTTAAAATCGTTGAAAAACGGCAAATCATTACCTAAATCGTTGATATTTGGTTGAAGACTCATAAAGGAAAAAAGGATGATAACCGTGAAAATATTGCTAAATTAGATGATTATTAGTACAAATATAATGCCAGAAAACTTGCTTAAAAACGCAGTATTATGCTAAATTCTTAGAATTATAGGCTCAATCACATTTCGCGAGAAAATATGAGGTTGTATCAAAATATTAGTAAATTCGAATATTACTACCATAAATGACACATGTTTTCATATGAAAACGTGAAAAAAGTCACAACATTACCATTACGTGGATTTTTGCTTGAAATCATTAAGCGAGGTTACGTGTTATTTTAATCATATGAAAAGGCGTTTTCCAATTCATATGATAAAAATCAATATCTTTTCATTAGAATTAACTAAAGTGTTCCTGAATTTCAGTTTATATTACTGAAAGAAGAGGCACTCGTAAAACGGCTGAAACGTCGAAATATGCAATAAAAACAGAATATCTCTCCTAATCAATATCTGACTCACTATTTTAACGAGGTACAAATAGTTGATTGAAAATCAAGTATTTAAGGGTAATTTGCAATTCATTACGTGTTTGCGTCATATTTATCGTAAATTTAATGAATTAAAGGCAATAAACCGAAAATGCTTGAAAACGTGGAAAAACGGCCAAATATTGCCTAAATCGTGGATGATATCTCATAAAGGAAACAAGGATGAAAAACCTCAAAATATTGCTAAATTCGCTGATTTCATGTACAAGGCACAATGCAAGAAAACTTGCTTAAAAACGCAATGTTATGTGTAATTCTGAGATTTGTAGGCCAAATCACAAATAGAGAGACAACATGAAGTAGTATCAAAATATTAGTAATTTCGAACATTTTTGACTAAAATCATCCTAAATGAAAAACGTGAAAAAAGTCACTATAATACCAAATTCAAGGATTTTTACTTCAAATCATAGAGCGAGGTTGCGTATTATTTTTATAATTAAAAAGGCATATGAAAACGATGTTTTCAATTCAAATGATAAAAATCAATGTGTTCTCTTTAGAATTAACTAAAATGTTCCTCAATTTCTGTTTATATTGCTGAAAGAAGAGGTACTCATAAAACTGCTTTACTCCGGCTGAAACGTCGAAATATGCAATAAAAACAGAAAATCTCTCTTAATCAATATCTTACTCACTGTTTCAACGAGTTGATTGAAAATCTTGTATTTAAGGTAAATTTGCAATTATTTACGTGTTTGCATCATAACATGAGGGATGTGTTTGCATCATCTTGCTCAGTATTTTAACGAGAAACAAATAGTTAATTGAAAATTAAGTATTTAAGGTTATTTTCTAATCAGTTATGTGTTTGCATCATTTTTATCGTATATTTAATGAATTAATACCAATAAACTGAAAATTCACAAAAACGTGAAAAAACGGCAAAATATTGCCTAAATGCAAAATTTGCGAAATTCTCTTATTTGAAGGCCAAATCACATATCGTGAGAAAACATGAAGTAGTATCGAAATATTCGTAAAACGAATATATTTACGTAATGTCACACAACATGAAAAACGTGAAAAAAAATCGCTATTTTACCAAATTTGAGGATTTTAACTTCAAATCATAAAGCGAGGTTTCGTATTATTTAGATTCTAGAAAAGACATATAAAGATGTTGTTTCCAATACAAATGATAAAAATCCATGTGTTTTTATTAAAATACTCTAAAATGTTCCTGATTTTCCGTTTATATTACCGATGGAAGATGTACACGTAAAACCGCTCTAATCCGGCTGAAACGTCGATATATGCAATAAAATCATAACTTCTCGCTTTTTCAATATCTTACTCAGTATTTTAACGAGAAACAAATAGTTGATTGAAAATGAAATATTTAATGTTAATTTCTAATCAATTATGTGTTTGCATAATTTTTATCGTATATATATTGAATTAATAACAATAAACTGAAAATTCACAAAAACGAGGAAAAACGGCAAAATATTGCCTAATTCGATGATATTTTGTTTAAATCACATAAAGGAAAAGGGGGATAAAACGTCAAAATATTTCTAAATTCAATGATTTTTAGTACAAAACAAAAAGCAAGAAAACTTGCTTAAAAATGCAATATTATGCGAAATTCTCAGACTTAAGGCCAAATCACATATCGTGAGAAAACAAGAAGTAGTATCGAATTATTGGTAAAAACGAATATATTTACGTACAATCACACTACATGAAAAACGTGAAAAAAATCGCTATATTACCAAATTTGAGGATTTTAACTTCAAATCATGAAGCGAGGTTCGTATTATTTAGATCCTAGAAAAGATATATAAAGATGTTGTTTCCAATACAAATGATAAAAATCAATGTGTTTTCATTACCTCACTTGAGGTAATCACATTATATCAAGGTAATCCTCACTTTCAGCCTCTGCATCACCCTCTTGAACTCCTGCATCCCTCTCATGAGCCTCTGCATCCCTAACTTGAGCCTTTGCATCACTCTCTTAAGACTCCTTAAACTTACGAGAGTGATGCAGAGGCTCAAGAGAGGGAGGCAGAGGCTTAACAGAGTGATGCAAAGGCTCAAGGGAGGGATGCAGAGGCTCATGAGAGGGATGCAGGAGTTCAAGAGAGGGATGCAGAGGCTCAAGAAAGGGATGCAGAGGCTTAAGAAAGTAATGAAGAGGCTCAAAATAGGGATGCAGAGGCTTAAGAGGGTGATGTAGAGAGGCTCAAGCGAGTGATGCAGAAGCTCAATAGAGTGATGCAGAGGCTTAAGAGAGTGATGCAGAGGCTTAATAGAGGGGATGCAGAGGCTCAAGAGAGTGATGCAGAGGCTGACGAGAGTGATGCAGAGGCTAAGAGAGGGATGCAGAGGTTCAAGAGAGGGATGCAGAGTGAAGAGGGATGCAGGGGCTCAAGAGAGGGATGCAGAGGCTCAAGAGAAGGATTCAGAGGCTCTTGAGAGTGATGCAGAGGCTGAAGAGAGGGATGCAGAGGCTCATGAGTGGGATGCCTTAGTTCAAGAGAGGGATGCAGAGGCTCAAGAGAGTGATGCAGAGGCTTAAGAGAGGGATGCAGAGGCTCAAGAGAGTGATGCAGAGGCTTAAGAGAATGATGCAGAGGCTCAGAGAATGCTGCAGAGTCTCAAGAAAGGGATGCTGAGGCTCCAGAGAGGGATGCAGAGGCTAAAGAGAGTGATGCAGAGGCTGAAGAGAGAGAGAGATGCAGAATCTTAAGAGAGTGATGCAGAGGCTCAAGAGAGTAATGCAGAGGCTGAAAGAATGATGTAGAGGCTTAAGAGTGGGATGCGGAGCCTCAAGAGAATGAATCAGAGGCTCACGAGAGTGATGCAGAGGATCAAGAGAGGGATGCAGAGGCTTAAGAGAGTGATGAAGAGGCTCAAGAGAGTGATGCAGATGCTCAAGAGAGTGATGTAGAGGCTCAAGAGAGTGATGCAGAGAGTGAGAGGTCATGAGAGTGAGAGTGATGCAGAGGATCAAGAGAGTGATGCAGAGGCTCAAGAGAGTGATGCAGAGGATCAAGAGAGGGAAGCAGAGTCTTAAGAGAGTGATGCAGAGGGCGAAGAGTGATGCAGAGGCTTAGGAGAGTGATGCAGAGGCTGAAGAGAGTGTTGCAGAGGCTCAAGAGAGAGATGCAGAGGCTAAAGAGAGTGATGCAGAGGCTTACTAGAGAGATGCAGAGGATCACGAGAGGGATGCAGAGGCTTAAGTGAGTGATGCAGAGGCTGAAGAGTGTTGCAGAGGCTTAAGAGAGGTATGCAGAGGCTCAAGAGAGTGATGCAGAGGCTCGAGAGAGTGATACAGAGGCTCAAGAGAGTGATGCAGAGGTTCAAGAGAGTGATGCAGAGGCTCAAGAGAGTGATGCAGAGGCTCAAGAGAGTGATGCAGAGGCACAAGAGAGGGATGCAGAGTTTTAAGAGAGTGATGCAGAGGCTCAAGAGAGTGATGCAGAGGCTTAGGAGAGGGATGACGAGGCTCAAAAGAGTGATGAAGAGGCTCAAGAGAAGGATGTAGAGGCTCAAGAGCGTGATGCAAAGGCTCAAGAGAGTGATGCAGAGGCCTAGGAGAATGATGCAGAGGCTCATGAGAGGGATCCAGAGGCTGAAGAGAGTGATGCAGAGGCTCAAGAGAGGGATGCAGAGGCTCAAGAGAGTGATGCAGAGGCTCAAGAGAGTGATGCAGAGGCTTAGGAGAGTAATGCAGAGGCTTAAGAGAGGGATGCAGGGGCTCATGAGAGGGATGCAGAGGCTTAAGAGGGTGATGCAAAGGCTCAAGAGAGGGATGCAGAGGTTCAAGAAAGGGATGCAGTGGCTCAAGAGAGTGATGCAGAGGCTTAAGAGGGTGATGCAAAGGCTCTAGAGTGGGATGCAGAGGCTCATGAGAGAGATGCAGGAGTTCAAGAGAGTGATGCGGAGGCTCAAGAGAGGGATGCAGAGGCTCAAGAGAGGGATGCAGGGGCTCAAGAGAGGGATGCAGAGGTTCAAGCGAGGGATGCAGAGGCTCAAGAGAGGGACGCAGAGGCTCAAGAGAAGGATGCAGAGGCTCAAGTGAGGGATGCAGAGGCAAATGAGAGGGATGCCGAGGCTCTTGAGAGTGATGCCGAGGCTCATGAGAGGGATGCAGAGGCTTAAGAGAGTGATTCAGAGGCTTACGAGAGTGATGAAGAGGCTTAAGAGAGTGATGCATAGGCTCAAGAGAGGGATGCAGAGGCTCATGAGAGGGACGCAGAGGCTCAAGAGAAGGATGCAGAGGCTCAAGTGAGGGATGCAGAGGCACAAGAGAGGGATGCAGAGGCACAAGAGAGGGATGCAGAGGATCAAGAGAGTGATGCAGAGGCTCGAGAGAGTGATGCAGAGGCTTAAGAAAGTAATGAAGAGGCTCAAAATAGGGATGCAGAGGCTTAAGAGGGTGATGCAGAGGCTCAAGAGGGTAAGGCAGAGGCTCAAGAGAGGGATGTAGAGGCTCAAGCGAGTGATGCAGAAGCTCAATAGAGTGATGCAGAGGCTTAAGAGAGTGATGCAGAGGCTCAAGAGAGTGATGCAGAGGCTTAAGAGAGGGATGCAGAGGCTCAAGAGAGTGATGCAGAGGCTTAAGAGAATGATGCAGAGGCTCAGGAGAATGCTGCAGAGTCTCAAGAAAGGGATGCTGAGGCTCCAGAGAGGGATGCAGAGGCTAAAGAGAGTGATGCAGAGGCTGAAGAGAGAGAGAGATGCAGAATCTTAAGAGAGTGATGCAGAGGCTCAAGAGAGTAATGCAGAGGCTGAAAAGAATGATGTAGAGGCTTAAGAGTGGGATGCGGAGCCTCAAGAGAATGAATCAGAGGCTCACGAGAGTGATGCAGAGGATCAAGAGAGGGATGCAGAGGCTTAAGAGAGTGATGAAGAGGCTCAAGAGAGTGATGCAGAGGCTCATGAGAGTGATGCAGAGGATCAGAGAGTGATGCAGAGGCTCAAGAGAGTGATGCAGAGGATCAAGAGAGTGATGCAGAGGCTCAAGAGAGTGATGCAGAGGATCAAGAGAGGGAAGCAGAGTCTTAAGAGAGTGATGCAGAGGGCGAAGAGTGATGCAGAGGCTTAGGAGAGTGATGCAGAGGCTGAAGAGAGTGTTGCAGAGGCTCAAGAGAGAGATGCAGAGGCTAAAGAGAGTGATGCAGAGGCTTACTAGAGTTATGCAGAGGATCACGAGAGGGATGCAGAGGCTTAAGTGAGTGATGCAGAGGCTGAAGAGTGTTGCAGAGGCTTAAGAGAGGTATGCAGAGGCTCAAGAGAGTGATGCAGAGGCTCGAGAGAGTGATACAGAGGCTCAAGAGAGTGATGCAGAGGTTCAAGAGAGTGATGCAGAGGCTCAAGAGAGTGATGCAGAGGCTCAAGAGAGTGATGCAGAGGCACAAGAAGGGATGCAGAGTTTTAAGAGAGTGATGCAGAGGCTCAAGAGAGTGATGCAGAGGCTTAGGAGAGGGATGACGAGGCTCAAAAGAGTGATGAAGAGGCTCAAGAGAAGGATGTAGAGGCTCAAGAGCGTGATGCAAAGGCTCAAGAGAGTGATGCAGAGGCCTAGGAGAATGATGCAGAGGCTCATGAGAGGGATCCAGAGCTGAAGAGAGTGATGCAGAGGCTCAAGAGAGGGATGCAGAGGCTCAAGAGAGTGATGCAGAGGCTCAAGAGAGTGATGCAGAGGCTTAGGAGAGTAATGCAGAGGCTTAAGAGAGGGATGCAGGGGCTCATGAGAGGGATGCAGAGGCTTAAGAGGGTGATGCAAAGGCTCAAGAGAGGGATGCAGAGGTTCAAGAAAGGGATGCAGTGGCTCAAGAGAGTGATGCAGAGGCTTAAGAGGGTGATGCAAAGGCTCTAGAGTGGGATGCAGAGGCTCATGAGAGAGATGCAGGAGTTCAAGAGAGTGATGCGGAGGCTCAAGAGAGGGATGCAGAGGCTCAAGAGAGGGATGCAGGGGCTCAAGAGAGGGATGCAGAGGTTCAAGCGAGGGA
This sequence comes from Procambarus clarkii, assembly GCF_040958095.1. NCBI lineage: Eukaryota > Metazoa > Arthropoda > Malacostraca > Decapoda > Cambaridae > Procambarus > Procambarus clarkii. Next base: position 10,664 of record NW_027189152.1, on the reverse strand, counting down.
TGCAGAGGCTCAAGAGAGGGACGCAGAGGCTCAAGAGAAGGATGCAGAGGCTCAAGTGAGGGATGCAGAGGCAAATGAGAGGGATGCCGAGGCTCTTGAGAGTGATGCCGAGGCTCATGAGAGGGATGCAGAGGCTTAAGAGAGTGATTCAGAGGCTTACGAGAGTGATGTAGAGGCTTAAGAGAGTGATGCAGAGGCTCAAGAGAGGGATGCAGAGGCTCATGAGAGGGACGCAGAGGCTCAAGAGAAGGATGCAGAGGCTCAAGTGAGGGATGCAGAGGCACAAGAGAGGGATGCAGAGGCACAAGAGAGGGATGCAGAGGATCAAGAGAGTGATGCAGAGGCTCGAGAGAGTGATGCAGAGGATCAAGAGAGGGATTCAGAGGCTCAAGAGAGGGATTCAGAGGCTTAGGAGAGTGATGCAGAGGCTGAAGAGGGTGTTGCAGAGGCTTAAGAGAGGGATACAGAGGCTCAAGAGAGTGATGCAGAGACTCAAGAGAGTTATGCAGAGGCTCAAGAGAGTGATGCAGAGACTAACGAGAGTGATACAGAGGCTCAAGGCAGGGATGCAGAGGCTTAAGAGAGTGATGCAAAGGCAAAAGAGAGGGATGCAGAGGATCATGAGAGGGATGCAGGAGTTCAAGAGAGGGATGCAGAGGTTCAAGAAAGGGATGCAGAGGATTAAGAAAGTGTTGCAGAGGCTCAAAATAGGGATGCAGAGGCTTAAGAGGGTGAAGAAGAGGCTCAAAAGAGTGATGCAGAGGCTCAAGAGAGGGATGCAGGGGCCCAAGAGAGTGATGCAGATGCTCAAGAGAGGAATGCAGAGGATGAAGCGAGTGATGCATAGGCTCGAGAGAGTGATGCAGAGGCTCAAGAGAGGGATTCAGAGGCTCAAGAGAGGGATTCAGAGGCTTAAGAGAGTGATGCAGAGGCTGAAGAGAATGTTGAAGAGGCTCAAGAGAGGGATGCAGAAGCTCAAGAGAGTGACACAGAGACTCAAGAGAGTTATGCAGAGCCTCAAGAGAATGATGCATAATCTTACAAGAGTGGTGCAGAGGCTCAAGTGAGGGATGTAGAGGCTCTAGAGAGTGATGCGGAAGCTCAAGAGAGTGATACAGAGGCTGAAGAGAGTGTTGCAGAGGCTCAAGAGAGAGATGCAGAGGCTAAAGAGAGTGATGCAGAGGCTTACTAGAGTGATGCAGAGGCTGAAAAGAATGATGTAGAGGCTTAAGAGTGGGATGCGGAGCCTCAAGAGAATGAATCAGAGGCTCACGAGAGTGATGCAGAGGATCAAGAGAGGGATGCAGAGGCTTAAGAGAGTGATGAAGAGGCTCAAGAGAGTGATGCAGATGCTCAAGAGAGTGATGTAGAGGCTCAAGAGAGTGATGCAGAGGCTCATGAGAGTGATGCAGAGGATCAAGAGAGTGATGCAGAGGCTCAAGAGAGTGATGCAGAGGATCAAGAGAGGGAAGCAGAGTCTTAAGAGAGTGATGCAGAGGGCGAAGAGTGATGCAGAGGCTTAGGAGAGTGATGCAGAGGCTGAAGAGAGTGTTGCAGAGGCTCAAGAGAGAGATGCAGAGGCTAAAGAGAGTGATGCAGAGGCTTACTAGAGAGATGCAGAGGATCACGAGAGGGATGCAGAGGCTTAAGTGAGTGATGCAGAGGCTGAAGAGTGTTGCAGAGGCTTAAGAGAGGTATGCAGAGGCTCAAGAGAGTGATGCAGAGGCTCGAGAGAGTGATACAGAGGCTCAAGAGAGTGATGCAGAGGTTCAAGAGAGTGATGCAGAGGCTCAAGAGAGTGATGCAGAGGCTCAAGAGAGTGATGCAGAGGCACAAGAGAGGGATGCAGAGTTTTAAGAGAGTGATGCAGAGGCTCAAGAGAGTGATGCAGAGGCTTAGGAGAGGGATGACGAGGCTCAAAAGAGTGATGAAGAGGCTCAAGAGAAGGATGTAGAGGCTCAAGAGCGTGATGCAAAGGCTCAAGAGAGTGATGCAGAGGCCTAGGAGAATGATGCAGAGGCTCATGAGAGGGATCCAGAGGCTGAAGAGAGTGATGCAGAGGCTCAAGAGAGGATGCAGAGGCTCAAGAGAGTGATGCAGAGGCTCAAGAGAGTGATGCAGAGGCTTAGGAGAGTAATGCAGAGGCTTAAGAGAGGGATGCAGGGGCTCATGAGAGGGATGCAGAGGCTTAAGAGGGTGATGCAAAGGCTCAAGAGAGGGATGCAGAGGTTCAAGAAAGGGATGCAGTGGCTCAAGAGAGTGATGCAGAGGCTTAAGAGGGTGATGCAAAGGCTCTAGAGTGGGATGCAGAGGCTCATGAGAGAGATGCAGGAGTTCAAGAGAGTGATGCGGAGGCTCAAGAGAGGGATGCAGAGGCTCAAGAGAGGGATGCAGGGGCTCAAGAGAGGGATGCAGAGGTTCAAGCGAGGGATGCAGAGGCTCAAGAGAGGGACGCAGAGGCTCAAGAGAAGGATGCAGAGGCTCAAGTGAGGGATGCAGAGGCAAATGAGAGGGATGCCGAGGCTCTTGAGAGTGATGCCGAGGCTCATGAGAGGGATGCAGAGGCTTAAGAGTGATTCAGAGGCTTACGAGAGTGATGAAGAGGCTTAAGAGAGTGATGCATAGGCTCAAGAGAGGGATGCAGAGGCTCATGAGAGGGACGCAGAGGCTCAAGAGAAGGATGCAGAGGCTCAAGTGAGGGATGCAGAGGCACAAGAGAGGGATGCAGAGGCACAAGAGAGGGATGCAGAGGATCAAGAGAGTGATGCAGAGGCTCGAGAGAGTGATGCAGAGGCTTAAGAAAGTAATGAAGAGGCTCAAAATAGGGATGCAGAGGCTTAAGAGGGTGATGCAGAGGCTCAAGAGGGTAAGGCAGAGGCTCAAGAGAGGGATGTAAGGCTCAAGCGAGTGATGCAGAAGCTCAATAGAGTGATGCAGAGGCTTAAGAGAGTGATGCAGAGGCTCAAGAGTGATGCAGAGGCTTAAGAGGGATGCAGAGGCTCAAGAGAGTGATGCAGAGGCTTAAGAGAATGATGCAGAGGCTCAGGAGAATGCTGCAGAGTCTCAAGAAAGGGATGCTGAGGCTCCAGAGAGGGATGCAGAGGCTAAAGAGAGTGATGCAGAGGCTGAAGAGAGAGAGAGTGCAGAATCTTAAGAGAGTGATGCAGAGGCTCAAGAGAGTAATGCAGAGGCTGAAAAGAATGATGTAGAGGCTTAAGAGTGGGATGCGGAGCCTCAAGAGAATGAATCAGAGGCTCACGAGAGTGATGCAGAGGATCAAGAGAGGGATGCAGAGGCTTAAGAGAGTGATGAGAGGCTCAAGAGAGTGATGCAGAGGCTCATGAGAGTGATGCAGAGGATCAAGAGAGTGATGCAGAGGCTCAAGAGAGTGATGCAGAGGATCAAGAGAGTGATGCAGAGGCTCAGAGAGTGATGCAGAGGATCAAGAGAGGGAAGCAGAGTCTTAAGAGAGTGATGCAGAGGGCGAAGAGTGATGCAGAGGCTTAGGAGAGTGATGCAGAGGCTGAAGAGAGTGTTGCAGAGGCTCAAGAGAGATGCAGAGGCTAAAGAGAGTGATGCAGAGGCTTACTAGAGTTATGCAGAGGATCACGAGAGGGATGCAGAGGCTTAAGTGAGTGATGCAGAGGCTGAAGAGTGTTGCAGAGGCTTAAGAGAGGTATGCAGAGGCTCAAGAGAGTGATGCAGAGGCTCAAGAGAGTTATGCAGAGGCTCAAGAGAGTGATGCAGAGACTAACGAGAGTGATACAGAGGCTCAAGGCAGGGATGCAGAGGCTTAAGAGAGTGATGCAAAGGCAAAAGAGAGGGATGCAGAGGATCATGAGAGGGATGCAGGAGTTCAAGAGAGGGATGCAGAGGTTCAAGAAAGGGATGCAGAGGATTAAGAAAGTGTTGCAGAGGCTCAAAATAGGGATGCAGAGGCTTAAGAGGGTGAAGAAGAGGCTCAAAGAGTGATGCAGAGGCTCAAGAGAGGGATGCAGGGGCCCAAGAGAGTGATGCAGATGCTCAAGAGAGGAATGCAGAGGATGAAGCGAGTGATGCATAGGCTCGAGAGAGTGATGCAGAGGCTCAAGAGAGGGATTCAGAGGCTCAAGAGAGGGATTCAGAGGCTTAAGAGAGTGATGCAGAGGCTGAAGAGAATGTTGAAGAGGCTCAAGAGAGGGATGCAGAAGCTCAAGAGAGTGACACAGAGACTCAAGAGAGTTATGCAGAGCCTCAAGAGAATGATGCATAATCTTACAAGAGTGGTGCAGAGGCTCAAGTGAGGGATGTAGAGGCTCTAGAGAGTGATGCGGAAGCTCAAGAGAGTGATACAGAGGCTGAAGAGAGTGTTGCAGAGGCTCAAGAGAGAGATGCAGAGGCTAAAGAGAGTGATGCAGAGGCTTACTAGAGTGATGCAGAGGATCACGAGAGGGATGCAGAGGCTTAAGTGAGTGATGCAGAGGCTGAAGAGTGTTGCAGAGGCTTAAGAGAGGTATGCAGAGCTCAAGAGAGTGATGCAGAGGCTCGAGAGAGTGATACAGAGGCTCAAGAGTGATGCAGAGGTTCAAGAGAGTGATGCAGAGGCTCAAGAGAGTGATGCAGAGGCTCAAGAGAGTGATGCAGAGGCACAAGAGAGGGATGCAGAGTTTTAAGAGAGTGATGCAGAGGCTCAAGAGAGTGATGCAGAGGCTTAGGAGAGGGATGACGAGGCTCAAAAGAGTGATGAAGAGGCTCAAGAGAAGGATGTAGAGGCTCAAGAGAGTGATGCAAAGGCTCAAGAGAGTGATGCAGAGGCCTAGGAGAATGATGCAGAGGCTCATGAGAGGGATCCAGAGGCTGAAGAGAGTGATGCAGAGGCTCAAGAGAGGGATGCAGAGGCTCAAGAGAGTGATGCAGAGGCTCAAGAGAGTGATGCAGAGGCTTAGGAGAGTAATGCAGAGCTTAAGAGAGGGATGCAGGGGCTCATGAGAGGGATGCAGAGGCTTAAGAGGGTGATGCAAAGGCTCAAGAGAGGGATGCAGAGGTTCAAGAAAGGGATGCAGTGGCTAAAGAGAGTGATGCAGAGGCTTAAGAGGGTGATGCAAAGGCTCTAGAGTGGGATGCAGAGGCTCATGAGAGAGATGCAGGAGTTCAAGAGAGTGATGCGGAGGCTCAAGAGAGGGATGCAGAGGCTCAAGAGAGGGATGCAGGGGCTCAAGAGAGGGATGCAGAGGTTCAAGCGAGGGATGCAGAGGCTCAAGAGAGGGACGCAGAGGCTCAAGAGAAGGATGCAGAGGCTCAAGTGAGGGATGCAGAGGCAAATGAGAGGGATGCAGAGGCTCTTGAGAGTGATGCCGAGGCTCATGAGAGGGATGCAGAGGCTTAAGAGAGTGATTCAGAGGCTTACGAGAGTGATGTAGAGGCTTAAGAGAGTGATGCAGAGGCTCAAGAGAGGGATGCAGAGGCTCATGAGAGGGACGCAGAGGCTCAAGAGAAGGATGCAGAGGCTCAAGTGAGGGATGCAGAGGCACAAGAGAGGGATGCAGAGGCACAAGAGAGGGATGCAGAGGATCAAGAGTGTGATGCAGAGGCTCGAGAGAGTGATGCAGAGGATCAAGAGAGGGATTCAGAGGCTCAAGAGAGGGATTCAGAGGCTTAGGAGAGTGATGCAGAGGCTGAAGAGGGTGTTGCAGAGGCTTAAGAGAGGGATACAGAGGCTCAAGAGAGTGATGCAGAGACTCAAGAGAGTTATGCAGAGGCTCAAGAGAGTGATGCAGAGACTAACGAGAGTGATACAGAGGCTCAAGGCAGGGATGCAGAGGCTTAAGAGAGTGATGCAAAGGCAAAAGAGAGGGATGCAGAGGATCATGAGAGGGATGCAGGAGTTCAAGTGAGGGATGCAGAGGCTCAAGAAATGGATGCAGAGGATTAAGAAAGTGTTGCAGAGGCTCAAAATAGGGATGCAGAGGCTTAAGAGGGTGAAGAAGAGGCTCAAAAGAGTGATGCAGAGGCTCAAGAGAGGAATGCAGGGGCCCAAGAGAGTGATGCAGATGCTCAAGAGAGGAATGCAGAGGATGAAGAGAGTGATGCATAGGCTCGAGAGAGTGATGCAGAGGCTCAAGAGAGGGATTCAGAGGCTCAAGAGAGGGATTCAGAGGCTTAAGAGAGTGATGCAGAGGCTGAAGAGAATGTTGAAGAGGCTCAAGAGAGGGATGCAGAAGCTCAAGAGAGTGACGCAGAGACTCAAGAGAGTTATGCAGAGCATCAAGAGAATGATGCATAATCTTACAAGAGGCTCAAGTGAGGGATGTAGAGGCTCTAGAGAGTGATGCGGAAGCTCAAGAGAGTGATACAGAGGCTGAAGAGAGTGTTGCAGAGGCTCAAGAGAGAGATGCAGAGGCTAAAGAGAGTAATGCAGAGGCTTACTAGAGTGATGCAGAGGATCACGAGAGGGATGCAGAGGCTTAAGTGAGTGATGCAGAGGCTGAAGAGTGTTGCAGAGGCTTAAGAGAGGTATGCAGAGGCTCAAGAGAGTGATGCAGAGGCTCGAGAGAGTGATACAGAGGCTCAAGAGAGTGATGCAGAGGTTCAAGAGAGTGATGCAGAGGCTCAAGAGAGTGATGCAGAGGCTCAAGAGAGTGATGCAGAGGCACAAGAGAGGGATGCAGAGTTTTAAGAGAGTGATGCAGAGGCTCAAGAGAGTGATGCAGAGGCTTAGGAGAGGGATGACGAGGCTCAAAAGAGTGATGAAGAGGCTCAAGAGAAGGATGTAGAGGCTCAAGAGAGTGATGCAAAGGCTCAAGAGATTGATGCAGAGGCCTAGGAGAATGATGCAGAGGCTCATGAGAGGGATCCAGAGGCTGAAGAGAGTGATGCAGAGGCTCAAGAGAGGGATGCAGAGGCTCAAGAGAGTGATGCAGAGGCTCAAGAGAGTGATGCAGAGGCTTAGGAGAGTAATGCAGAGGCTTAAGAGAGGGATGCAGGGGCTCATGAGAGGGATGCAGAGGCTTAGGAGGGTGATGCAAAGGCTCAAGAGAGGGATGCAGAGGTTCAAGAAAGGGATGCAGTGGCTCAAGAGAGGGATGCAGAGGTTCAAAAAAGGGATGCAGTGGCTCAAGAGAGTGATGCAGAGGCTTAAGAGGGTGATGCAAAGGCTCTAGAGTGGGATGCAGAGGCTCATGAGAGAGATGCAGGAGTTCAAGAGAGTGATGCGGAGGCTCAAGAGAGGGATGCAGAGGCTCAAGAGAGGGATGCAGGGGCTCAAGAGAGGGAAGCAGAGGTTCAAGCGAGGGATGCAGAGGCTCAAGAGAGGGACGCAGAGGCTCAAGAGAAGGATGCAGAGGCTCAAGTGAGGGATGCAGAGGCAAATGAGAGGGATGCAGAGGCTCTTGAGAGTGATGCCGAGGCTCATGAGAGGGATGCAGAGGCTGAAGAGAGTGATTCAGAGGCTTACGAGAGTGATGTAGAGGCTTAAGAGAGTGATGCAGAGGCTAAAGAGAGGGATGCAGAGGCTCATGAGAGGGACGCAGAGGCTCAAGAGAAGGATGCAGAGGCTCAAGTGAGGGATGCAGAGGCAAATGAGAGGGATGCAGAGGCTCTTGAGAGTGATGCCGAGGCTCATGAGAGGGATGCAGAGGCTGAAGAGAGTGATTCAGAGGCTTACGAGAGTGATGTAGAGGCTTAAGAGAGTGATGCAGAGGCTCAAGAGAGGGATGCAGAGGCTCATGAGAGGGACGCAGAGGCTCAAGAGAAGGATGCAGAGGCTCAAGTGAGGGATGCCGAGGCACAAGAGAGGGATGCAGAGGCACAAGAGAGGAATGCAGAGGATCAAGAGAGTGATGCAGAGGCTCGAGAGAGTGATGCAGAGGATCAAGAGAGGGATTCAGAGGCTCAAGAGAGGGATTCAGAGGCTTAGGAGAGTGATGCAGAGGCTGAAGAGGGTGTTGCAGAGGCTTAAGAGAGGGATACAGAGGCTCAAGAGAGTGATGCAGAGACTCAAGAGTTATGCAGAGGCTCAAGAGAGTGATGCAGAGACTAACGAGAGTGATACAGAGGCTCAAGGCAGGGATGCAGAGGCTTAAGAGAGTGATGCAAAGGCAAAAGAGAGGGATGCAGAGGATCATGAGAGGGATGCAGGAGTTCAAGAGAGGGATGCAGAGGCTCAAGAAAGGGATGCAGAGGATTAAGAAAGTGATGCAGAGGCTCAAAATAGGGATGCAGAGGCTTAAGAGGGTGAAGAAGAGGCTCAAAAGAGTGATGCAGAGGCTCAAGAGAGGGATGCAGGGGCCCAAGAGAGTGATGCAGATGCTCAAGAGAGGAATGCAGAGGATGAAGAGAGTGATGCATAGGCTCGAGAGAGTGATGCAGAGGCTCAAGAGAGGGATTCAGAGGCTCAAGAGAGGGATTCAGAGGCTTAAGAGAGTGATGCAGAGGCTGAAGAGAATGTTGAAGAGGCTCAAGAGAGGGATGCAGAAGCTCAAGAGAGTGACGCAGAGACTCAAGAGAGTTATGCAGAGCCTCAAGAGAATGATGCATAATCTTACAAGAGTGGTGCAGAGGCTCAAGTGAGGGATGTAGAGGCTCTAGAGAGTGATGCGGAAGCTCAAGAGAGTGATACAGAGGCTTAAGAGAGTGATGCAGAGGCTTAAGAGAGGGATGCAGAGGCTCAAGAGAGTGATGCAGAGGCTCAAGAGAGTGATGCAGAGGCTAAAGTGAGGGATGCAGAGGCTCAAGATAGGGATGAAGAGGCTCAAGAGAGGGATGCAGGGGCTCAAAAGAGGGATGCAGAGGTTCAAGAGAGGGATGCAGAGGCTCTTGAGAGTGATGCAGAGGCGCAAGAGAGGAATGCAGAGGCTTAAGAGAGTGATGCAAAGGCTAAGGAGAGGGATTCAGAGGCTCAAGAGAGGGATTCAGAGGCTTAAGAGAGTGATGCAGAGGCTGAAGAGAATGTTGAAGAGGCTCAAGAGAGGGATGCAGAAGCTCAAGAGAGTGACGCAGAGACTCAAGAGAGTTATGCAGAGCCTCAAGAGAATGATGCATAATCTTACAAGAGTGGTGCAGAGGCTCAAGTGAGGGATGTAGAGGCTCTAGAGAGTGATGCGGAAGCTCAAGAGAGTGATACAGAGGCTGAAGAGAGTGTTGCAGAGGCTCAAGAGAGAGATGCAGAGGCTAAAGAGAGTGATGCAGAGGCTTACTAGAGTGATGCAGAGGATCTCGGGAGGGATGCAGAGGCTTAAGTGAGTGATGCAGAGGCTGAAGAGTGTTGCAGAGGCTTAAGAGAGGTATGCAGAGGCTCAAGAGAGTGAAGCAGAGGCTGGAGAGAGTGATACAGAGGCTCAAGAGAGTGATGCAGAGGTTCAAGAGAGTGATGCAGAGGCTCAAGAGAGTGATGCAGAGGCTCAAGAGAGTGATGCAGAGGCACAAGAGAGGATGCAGAGTTTTAAGAGAGTGATGCAGAGGCTCAAGAGAGTGATGCAGAGGCTTAGGAGAGGGATGACGAGGCTCAAAAGAGTGATGAAGAGGCTCAAGAGAAGGATGTAGAGGCTCAAGAGAGTGATGCAAAGGCTCAAGAGAGTGATGCAGAGGCCTAGGAGAATGATGCAGAGGCTCATGAGAGGGATCCAGAGGCTGAAGAGAGTGATGCAGAGGCTCAAGAGAGGGATGCAGAGGCTCAAGAGAGCGATGCAGAGGCTCAAGAGAGTGATGCAGAGGCTTAGGAGAGTAATGCAGAGGCTTAAGAGAGGGATGCAGGGGCTCATGAGAGGGATGCAGAGGCTTAAGAGGGTGATGCAAAAGCTCAAGAGAGGGATGCAGAGGTTCAAGAAAGGGATGCAGTGGCTCAAGAGAGTGATGCAGAGGCTTAAGAGGGTGATGCAAAGGCTCTAGAGTGGGATGCAGAGGCTCATGAGAGAGATGCAGGAGTTCAAGAGAGTGATGCGGAGGCTCAAGAGAGGGATGCAGAGGCTCAAGAGAGGGATGCAGGGGCTCAAGAGAGGGAAGCAGAGGTTCAAGCGAGGGATGCAGAGGCTCAAGAGAGGGACGCAGAGGCTCAAGAGAAGGATGCAGAGGCTCAAGTGAGGGATGCAGAGGCAAATGAGAGGGATGCAGAGGCTCTTGAGAGTGATGCCGAGGCTCATGAGAGGGATGCAGAGGCTGAAGAGAGTGATTCAGAGGCTTACGAGAGTGATGTAGAGGCTTAAGAGAGTGATGCAAAGGCTCAAGAGAGGGATGCAGAGGCTCATGAGAGGGACGCAGAGGCTCAAGAGAAGGATGCAGAGGCTCAAGTGAGGGATGCAGAGGCACAAGAGAGGGATGCAGAGGCACAAGAGAGGGATGCAGAGGATCAAGAGAGTGATGCAGAGGCTCGAGAGAGTGATGCAGAGGATCAAGAGAGGGATTCAGAGGCTCAAGAGAGGGATTCAGAGGCTTAGGAGAGTGATGCAGAGGCTGAAGAGGGTGTTGCAGAGGCTTAAGAGAGGGATACAGAGGCTCAAGAGAGTGATGCAGAGACTCAAGAGAGTTATGCAGAGGCTCAAGAGAGTGATGCAGAGACTAACGAGAGTGATACAAAGGCTCAAGGCAGGGATGCAGAGGCTTAAGAGAGTGATGCAAAGGCAAAAGAGAGGGATGCAGAGGATCATGAGAGGGATGCAGGAGTTCAAGAGAGGGATGCAGAGGCTCAAGAA